>NW_006797778.1:0-593 GCF_000442215.2 Lipotes vexillifer | reverse complement strand
CCAGAGACGGGCGGGAGACGCTAAGGCTGCTGCTGCCGCCACCAAGGGGCCTGTGTGCGAGCACAGGTCACTATCCACACCCCCCTTCCGGGGAGCCTGTGCAGCCCGCCACTGCCAGGTTCCCGGGATCCAGGGACAATTTCTCAGGGAGAACACACGGCGGGCCTCAGGCTGGTGCAACGTCATGCCGATTTCTGCCGCCGCAGGCCCGCCCCGCACTCCGTGCCCCTCCCTTCCCCCCGCCTGAGTGCGCCAGAGCCCCCGAGTCAGCAGCTCCTTTAACCCCGTCCTGTCTGAGCAAAAAACAGACGCCCTCCAGTGACCTACACGCAGAGGCAGGGCCAAATCGAAAGCTGAGCCCGTGTGAGCTGTGAGAACAAAGAAGAAAAAGGGAAATCTCTCCCAGCAGCCTCAGAAACAGCAGATTTAAGCTCCACAATCAACTTGATGTACCCTGCCTCTGTGAAATACATGAATAGACAGCGAATCATTCCAAATTAAGGAGGCAGACTTCTAGAGCAAAATCTATAATTTTTTCCCCTTTTCCTCTTTTTGTGAATGTGTATGGGTATGCTTCTGTGTGAGATCTTGTC
>NW_006797777.1:0-5002 GCF_000442215.2 Lipotes vexillifer | reverse complement strand
TAGAACAAGAGCTTCAAAGAAGGACCAAAGGACCACTCTGCTGTTTGTGTTGTCATTGATTGCCCTGTGTATTCTCTCCCGAACTTCCATGTATTCCTGTTCATGCTTTACAGATGTCATCGCCACTGTGAGCTCATTAATCATTTCTTCTAGCTTGTTCTGGTGAGCTTCTGTTTCCATTTGGGGGCCTCCCCAATATCAATTTGGGGGCCTCCCCAATATCAATGGTGAACATCACTATCTTTGGAGTCATGGTGGACATCCTACTGCTAAAACAAAACTTAAATGTTCCATCCATGTGAGCAGCAAAGGTGTATTTCCCACTGGACTCCCGGTCTCCTTTATAAATTCCTTTATTATCAGGCCCTGCAATCTCCACATCGATGTCCAGGAAGCCGCCCTCGGCCACCTCGAAGATGAGGCCCATCTTGGTGCCCAGGGTGACCCGCTCGAAGAAGCACTCCTCAGCATGCGCGTCGATGCTGACGAAGTAGCCCGAGACCGTGGCCCGGAGGGCAGCCCGGAGCACCAGCAACTCAGCGAGCGTCACCAAGGTGGGGCTGGGGCCGAAGTCAGGATGGGACTGCGGCCTCCAGAGCCGCCGTCGCCGCCGTCGCCGCTGCCTCAGCTCAACCGCATTTATTTGAAAAAAATTAACAAAAAGATATATAGGAAAAAGGAAGCAAACTACCATTATTTGTAGATAATATGCTTATATTCCTAGAAAACCAATAAGAATCTTATCTGACAATGGCTAAAAATGAAACGAGTCAAGCAGAGTAGCCAGCTTATAGATGATGTATGAAATCGGTAACTTTGTTATATATCAACAATAAACCACTAAGTATATGTAAAAGTTGATATTCTTAATAGCAACACAGAAAACCACCTAGGGAAAAAATTTCCAATAAATTCATGGAAACCATACAATACAAGAACAATAAAGATACAAAATTCTACTAAGAAAAGAAAAAGTAGACTCTATGGAGAGCCACATCTGTTCTAGACTGGGAAGACTCAAGACTACAGTTATGCCATTTCAACTATAAATTAGCCAGTAAATACGTTGATTCTAATGCAAATATCCAGCATGCTTTAAAAGAATAGACAAATTGATTCTAAAATTTGTTTTCTGTGGATATAACCAGGGCATTTTTGAAGAGAAATATGGATTAGCAATTGGAGATGAGACAATTTTGGAGGAGGATTGACCTGTCAGAGTGAAACTGAATTATAATACTACAATAATCAAAACAAAGTCATTCTAGCACCTGTTAGGTGGTAAACAAGACAATCAATTAGAAAAATACTGAAGCATATTTAACTATTTATAGGAATTTATTATACAAAAAAGGTCTAATTTCAAAGTCCACAAGTATTGATATTTGACATGAGTAGACACAATGGACATTTGGTAAAATCAGTCAAATTACATTGTATTAAGTATAACTGTGGCAGGATAGAAAGTAATAGTATGTGTTTTGACATGGAAAAAGCATCTGTGAAAACATAAAATATAAAATTTGATAGGTTTTGGGAAAAGTATTTTCTATTTTAATTTAATTTTTCTTTGGCCTTTTAATTGTAGTTTTTGGCAGTATTCTTACACTGTACAACTATAAACAACAAAAATGGAATTACCTGAACAGCTAGTCATTTATATCCATGATTATCACTTACAAGTCTTCCCATGTTATTTCAATCTCTATATTCTAACTAGGTGAAAATCATGCAAACTATTTCAAAATGACTTGATCTGAGAGTTCTCCTGTCCTCTTACCCTGACTGCTAGTGGTTGTCTATTTCAAATATGGAAAAAAAATTTGAAGTTCATAATTTTAACTTCTTAGCAACCTTCTTATATCTGGGAAATGTATATATCATAGTTAAGATTAATTCTCTGTGTCATCAACCCTGTCTTTCACTAGTAATGACATTCTTTTAAGGAAATTTGATTATACAATTTCCCTTCCATATTGATTTCCATCAACAATCTGTTAGAAAGGTTAACGAAAGAACTGAAAATACTTTGTAAGTTATTAAATGGGTTGTGCACATTGCACCAAAAACTTAACTATATATAAGGAAGCATGCACATTCATTTCAAAGAAAGTCAAATTTGAATTAATGATTATAGAAGAAATGCTAAATGATTGAATAAAATTAAATTCTCCTTGAATGGTAAGTAAAAGCTACGTGCAAACATGGATTGAAATGTAGTATAGTTTTTTTCAACAAAGAAATATGATACATTTAAGACTTCCTTATTGCCATTGAAAAAAATGCTACAAAGGGGGAAAAATGCTTTATCTGGAAAAGTCTGGGGTTACAATGAAATCATATTAGGTTAATATTTCAAAATTAATGTTATACAAAGTTTCAATTTGGATTTCTTTGATGTCAAATTTTTACTAACATATCTTTGTTTCATCTTTTATTTTGAATCATACTCGTTTGTCTACTAGAAACAATACTTGTTATAAGATATTTAAATATATTTATATACATATAATAAGATAAATGGAATATATGTATTTGAATATATTTGTACATATATGTATATATATAAATATAATCTTTTGCCTCTCTGATCCCATTAATCATTTAGGTGATTTTTCTTTCCAAACCACATCGTTTTGTCATTACATGGACATAGCAGCAAATATAAATACACTCACACACATACACACACACACACACAGATAAAGGTAATCCTATAAAAATCATGAAATTAGTGCTGATTCTCAAGATTTAACCCACTATAAAAAAATACTTTACTACAAAGAAGACAGGATCAATTCTTAAATCCACTTGTAAAATGATGATACTTTCTCCATACCTGAGAAATATTTTTCCTGAATGAATTAGAGACAAATGCGGTGACTTAAAACTGATCCCTATACAACAAAGATGATAAAGGAGTTAACTACAGGCCAGACATCTTAATCTGTAAGAGGTCTCTGGTGGTCAAGAAATCACATTCATTTTGCAGGATTATTTCAGGTGGCACAATTTCTTAATTACTTTTAGATGCCTCAGAATAGAGACCTAAATCCATCTAAAACTCCTGCTGCAACGATGACAATTCTGCTGAGGTTATCTCTGCATCTGCTGTGTGACCATGTTCCACATTTACCTTTAAATTTAAGCAAATTATGAAAAGCAACCCTGCTAAAGCTGTCATCATTGAATATCATCATCATCACATAACTGTTTGGACTTAAGAAAAAAGTTCAAACTGTAAAGGATTTTGGAAGCAGATGGTTGAACAAGAGAATCTGGAAGGAATTTCCAGGTTTCTCATCTTCAAAATGTCATGCCATGGCTCTAATGTCAATTGTGCTAACATGACAGAGAATGAAATCTAGGCTCAGAAAAGAGCACCTGCTAGTCTAAGGTCACTGAGGTAGTGGCAGAGTTGAGGCTTGCACCCAATTTACAGTGGCTCCAAATTTCACTGCTCCTTCCTGTGTGAATGACTTCTTGCATATCACAATCTGTTCTTACAACATATAATTTATGGTTTTATGACTCCTGTTGACAGCCTGTGAAGGTTTAAACTCGTCAGGCACTTGTCTTTTTGACTTTCCCTCTAGCCACAAACAAAGAGTTGGGTCAAACTAGCATCTCAAACAGCTAATCATGCAACATGAGAAGGCTGCAGAGGAGTCAGAAAGTTCCCCCCACCTCTCAGTCTTTACAGGAGTGTAGAATAGCACGGTTTCGGTTTCAAATTCCACATAGAAGATGACCAGGGCATTAACGTGGCTCTGCCAAGTTGATAAATTTAGCAAGACTCTAGAGGTGCAGAAAACTTGCCCAAGAAGACTTACAATTCTTAGAAAAGATTTGGCAATGGTGGTGTTTTATAGAAAAAGTTTAGAGGTATAACATGGTAACTTCTAACTTGGTATGTTACTGCCAAAAAATCATTATAAAACACAATCAGACATCTAGAGTTTTGTAAAACCATTAATAACTCAGTCATTTCATTTGGGTTGGAAAATTTATTTAAATATCAAAACACGTAATATTAGCAAAATGGGGTTCACAAGAAATGGCAAAAGAGTAATATTCGTTGAATGATATGAAGGTATTTGTTTCAGACACTTATTTGAAAATGCTCGTTTCACCCTCAGACGGTATTTTTAAAAAGTTTAAACTTGGCCCATAACAGCAGTTCAGAAAGAACCGAAAGAAGTTTTGAGAAGCAAGAAGTTGCATCGGCCATATCTGCAGAGCAATGGAAGAAATTTTTATTCCCTAAGCTTTCTGCATAGCCAGGATCTACATAGTGGTGAACTCAAACAGATGTGTGGAGTTTCTTTAATGTAGTTGACCAAGAATTTGCTTTGAACCATTATTTAGGAAATTTGATTCCTCTAGTCATAATAATAGGTGAGACACTGTTAAATGGACTGGGAAGTGTGGAGCAGTGATAAACCGACGGAGATAAATGAACTGTACAGAATTAGGGTGATAAAAAATCAAACCTAGGCTAGACCTAGGATAGAGAGAATTCTATTAACTACTTGAGACAAAGGACTTCATCAATATGAGGACAAGGAATTAAAAGCAAACCCCATAATCTCACTGTGTTTACCTCTATACATTATTTAAGACATTTACATGAATAAGCATAATATATATCACCGTATAAGAAAATGTATATACTTTGGTATATCATCTTTGTAAGCCTCATGATCTATAGTGCTAGCTAAATCTTTCTCAAATTTTGTGGTGCTTCTAGCAAGTACTGAGTAAAAAGAGTTTTGTCGGTGTTGTTTTGCAGAAGTCCTTGAACAATTGTATACTCAATTATAAATACATTTAAGAATGTGGTTTCCAGATACGTAGATGAGGTAAATTAGAGCTTTTGCTACATAGTACTTTTTTTGTTTTTGTTTTTGTTTTTTTGCGGTACGCGGGCCTCTCACTGGTGTGGCCTCTCCCATTGCGGAGCACAGGCTCTGGACGCGCAGGCTCAGCGGCCATGGCTCAC
>NW_006797774.1:0-1012 GCF_000442215.2 Lipotes vexillifer | reverse complement strand
CAGTGTCATCTGACAGCTTGTTAGAAATGCAAAATCCCAAGCTCTACCTCAGACCTACCGAATCAGAATCTGCATTTTAACAAGACCACAGGTGATGAATAATATGCACATGGAATTTTGAGCAGCATTCTTCAGCATCCTATTTGTTAAACGTGGCTGCACCTTGGAATCGCCTGGGACGCTGGAAAATAACACTGATGCCTCGATTTAACCAACTCACTCAGCCACATCCTCATGTAAGTACCAGACCAAGCACAATAAAAACATACGAAGCACAATAAAAACCCAAACAACAATGACTGAACCAACAATTATTGATCACACACACATATTTACATACCAGCTTTTGCGCAACGTGCTGTTTTGTCACAAACTGGTGTTTTCAGAGTACGGGTTGGCAAACTACAGTCTGCAAGCCAAATGTGGGCCCCCAAGGGTTTCGATAAACAAAGTTTTACTGGAACACTGCTGCACCCAATCAATTACCCATTGTCTGTGGCTACATCCGCACTAGCACTACAACTGCAGAGTCAGCCATTGCAACAATGACCGTGTGGCCTGCAAAGCCTAACACGTTACAGGAAATCTTTGCCAAGCCATGTTTTACAGTAATTTGCCACAAGCCCTGAAGTCATCTCAAGCCATCAAATATGTTGAACTTTTCACCTGTCTTTATGCAGCTCTTTGTCTTTTCCTGTTTCCTTCCATTTTTTGTCACTCTCAGTGAATATTCTAGAATGGCTTGGATGTTTATAATATTTTATACACATCCCTAACCCTCACACTCCCCAGAATTGTACTTGTCGCCTTCCAGACTGACATCTTTGCGAATTTCAGCAAGTCAACCTGTCAACTTTCTTTGTGTCTTCAGTTTCCTGGGCTCCACATGTGGCTTTGTTAATTAAGGGCCAGCAGTCATCTCTCTTCTGGGAGCATCAGAGTGGGACTAGCCATTTTGATTCTCCATAATCACAGATTCATCACAGAAGCTGTTTAAAGTGTACTCATTTTT
>NW_006797773.1:0-254 GCF_000442215.2 Lipotes vexillifer | reverse complement strand
CGGGCTGACCATTGTCGCCGGGCTGATCCTCGCCGCCGCCTTCCTGGCACTCACACCAGCAATAACGTACTTCTACGAGGCAAATGCGCTAAGTAGCGTAGTTCCATACATCTGCATAGCGCTCATATTCAATACGATGAGCATCTTCCCAATTTCCGCACTTCAGCGCCAGCAGTCCTTCTATCAGCTTGCGGTGTCTGGCGTTGTGGCAGAACTCATCGCACTCACAACCGTACTGGTCGCGCGCTCTTCAA
>NW_006797772.1:0-748 GCF_000442215.2 Lipotes vexillifer | reverse complement strand
GGCATGTGGGATCTTCCCGGACCGGGGCATGAACCCGTGTCCCCTGCATCGGCAGGCAGCCTCCCAACCACTGTGCCACCAGGGAAGCCCTGGTACGCTTTTAAATATTTCAAGAGAACAGACTCTTTCTGAGCCTATGCACTATAAAAACAACAAAGCATTCATTAATTCTCAGCTCCTTCTCTTTCTCTCAATCCCCATCTCCCTCCCACTCTTGCCTCACCTGTTCAGAGTATATACAGATTTTCCAAACAACTGCTTTTAAAAAAGAACTCTAGTATTGTTACAATTAAGAATGATTTTGTAGGACTTCCCTGGTGGCACAGTGGTTAAGAATCCACCTGCCAACGCAGGGGACATGGGTTCAATCCCTGGTCCGGGAAGATTCCACATGCCATGGAGTAACTAAGCCTGTGTGCCACAACTACTGAACCTGAGCTCTAGAGCCGGGGAGCCACAGCTACTGAAAACAGCAGACTTAGAGCCCGTGCTCTGCAACAAGAGAAGCCACCACAATGAGAAGCCTGCACACGGCAAAGAAGAGTAGCCCCCACTCGCCACGACTAGAGAAAGCCCGTGCACGGCAACAAAGACCCAAGGCAGCCAAAAATAAATAAATAAATAAATAAATAAAAGAATGACTTTGTAAGGGGCTTCCCTGGTAGCACAGTGGTTAAGAATCCACCTGCTAAGGCAGGGGACACGGGTTCGAGCCCTGGTCTGGGAGGATCCCACATGCCGCAGAGCA
>NW_006797771.1:0-4103 GCF_000442215.2 Lipotes vexillifer | reverse complement strand
ACCCGTGTTCCCTGCATCGGCAGGCGGACTCTCAACCACTGCGCCACCAGGGAAGCCCTATATAAGTTTTTTGAGACAGGGCTGTGCATCAAATGATGTATTAATGACAGTTAACATAATTCAGATCTACGCGTCATCGTGGTGGGTCATATGACCCCTTAGAAGATCAAGAAGGAATGCCATCTTTTAAGGAGTTGTCGTGTTGATGGTAGGAGAATGTTGCTGGTTATGGTTGAGCAGGTATTTTTGCTCACGTGGGAGGTTTGGTCGATGCATAATGAAGATACACAAAGCACAGTGTGGGGAGAGAGGAGGCCAAAGGGCAGAGAAGATTTTTTGTTTAAATTTCTCTTGTCTTGCCATAAAAATATAACTTGTATTTCACAACCGGGAATAGTGCTAAGTAGTTCATTGATCATGATTATCTTAATTCTTACAACTACACTGCCAAGATTGGTACTGCATCCTTCCCATTTTATAAATGAGAGGTTAAGTAGGTCACCCAAGTTCTAATAACTCCAGATTTAAACTTGGGTCTAAGTCTAATATCCATGCACAGAGTCACTGGGGAGCAGTATTAACATTCCTCAGTTTCCCAAGTGAAAAGCTGGTCGTGGGAAACCAGAAAAGGGGCTACCAGATCTCTCTCTCTGCTCAGGATACACTGAGTGAACCACTCACTCTGGATAAATGCAGTTGAACCCTTGCATGTCCGCATCAGGTTCTACCTTGAAGTACAAGCCAACGTACCCCCACTCCATCTTTTCAGGAAGCAAGGGGGTCAAAGACAGTAAGGCAGCCACTTTCCTTACTACATTGCTCATCTCACTCCCTGCAAACTCAGAAGAACACCAAGGAAGCTTGGCTTCTATTTGACTAAATGTTAGAAAATAGAGATTCAGGTATTTGGAGTCTAGTTCCAGTAGAGTTTCTTGGAATTAATGAAGAAAAGCCTATTTAAGAATTTTTGTAGTAAAAATATTACTGGGTGCTAACTTACCAATAAATGCACTACCTTCATAAGGAACTTTGCATTTTGAGGAAACTACCAAGTCTTGTGTATTTTAAGCCATGAGCCTTGACTCTGAAGCACCTGGGCTTTCTTGTTTGAGAGCCTCTGTGACCCTGTTTCTAAGATAGTTAGAGAACATTGGTTATCTGATTATCTAATTTCCAGCACAAAGCAGATATGAAGGAGCAAGTTTGAAAACAGAAACGGGCCTCTATAAAGCCTGACAGTGATAGACAAAAGAGAAAAACTAATAAGAGTACACATCAACTAAAAAGTGGAAGAGTAGTTTGAGGACCTATGGAGCAGGACAGTGATACTATTCTCTTTGGCATCTGAGGTCACTGCTATGTTGCAGGTAGCACTGATGCTCATAACAGCGTTACCAAACCATCAAGAGAAGCTTTTCTTTCTGTTTATGTGATGACACTTAAATGATTCAAAAAGTTCTCATAATGACAAGTGACATTTTTTTGGTGAATAGAAGGCTTAATTCTTGTTCTTAATCAGCAGGCCTTCCAGTAATGAGGATGAAGAGAAGGTTAAGGGATTGCAGAGGTGTGTAAGGGAGGAAAAGGGCTCATCCAGGTGGAGACGCATGATAGCAACTTTGAGGAAACACGTCAGAATTGAGAGGAACTGATTGTAAATGCAAGGCGGAAGAGAGAAAAGCTATCCAAAAGAGGACATGGCTAATTACTTGAAGGTCTCAGGGAAGAGTTTAGACACAGATGCCATCTGATGAAGTGTGCACAAAAAGGCAGGCTCTCTCATGAGGCTCCCAGCCTCAATAGAAGGCAGTTAACAAAATTCTCCTTCAGCATCTGAATGTGCATTCTTCAGGTGGTCCTTAGTGGGCTTTGCAGGAGCTACTGAGTGCTCACCAGTCTGGCAGCTCCAGATGGTGTCAGAAGGCCACATTCCCTGGTATTTTTCAAAGGCCTTGCTTAAAGTTTTCAATAAAACCTAGGGAAGAATTGAAAAAGACAAATCATGTTTGAGAAACTTGGGAAAAGTGACAGATTAATCCTGCCTCTATTTTCGTCTTCACTACACCCAAATATGAAACTGAAGGAGTTGGATGCCAACTGGTCAGGAGACCACAATCTGTTCCTGAGCTGGACACTGTCGGTGCAGTGATATGATACTGCACTCCTGACTGTGCTGACTTAGGGTTTCCCCCTCTTTACTAGAAGGGAACTGGAACAAATAACTCAAGTCTCCAAACTCTGAAAACAGTAGGATTTTATAAATGCTTGGTTACATCATGCAGCTAGGGAGAAGAGAAGAGAAGCCCCTTGGCTTTTCAATACACTGGTAGTTACGATGTTTTTTGAGGTGTTTTAAAAAGAGCTCTCACTTCAAATATGTAATTTACTCTGTTTATAGGATGTTTAAACATAGAAGTGTGAATTTAAGCCAGGAAATTATACCTCCTTTGTGAAGGGAATGTCTGTGTCTGAAGATCACAGAAATCCAGGGCTAGGATAAACTTCTCTTCCCATGTTGCAAGGAGAGCAAAGTGACAATGTGTACAGAGCCAGCCGTGTCTACATAGTAAATACTCTCGACAACGTCTTCTAAGTGCCAGCCATTGTGCTAGACATTGTGCCTATCTAGCCCTGGAGAATTTCATCCTCATAAAAATTCAAAATAGGTGTAAATAACTTCATTTTTACATAGGAAGAAACCTAAGCTAGATAACTTGCCCAACATCAACAGCTAATAAGTGGCAGAGCTGGGATTTCAGCCCAGTCTATCTAGCTCTAATACCCATGCTCCTTCTATGCTCAGGGGTATAGAGGGGATTTTCTGCTCATAGATGGCCTCCATTTGTCATGCACCTGAAGTTCTCCAAGCAATTCAAGAGAGGGAAGTCTGATGCCATATTATATTTCTCTTCTGTATAACCCCTTGTTAATCAAAAGTATTCAATAAATGATTGTGAATGGATGAATGAATTAATGAATGAGTGAATGCATGGAAGAATCAATCAAAAGATACAAATTTCATGAGTGCCTTCTTTCCTGCACTTAAGTCTTAGTCTGAATTTGATGGCTGGTCTCAGCCAGCCCTTATCTTCATGCAATTTATTTCAGGAAGAAGATAAAAGTTTCATCCTGCAGTTAGATTTTGAAGGAAAAAACATTATAAAGGCATAGTTTCCTTATAATCCAATGAAAGTATTTACAAGGTAACACCATGGCAGTAGAGTTCAGGGGAGACTGGGAGAGTTGGGGGTATATTATACAGGGAAAAAAAACCCAGAATGGCAGTCAACTATTTTTTTTTTCTCGCTCCTTTCTCTAAGGCAGGCTATATCTTATTGCTTTCTCAACGGACAGGGATGCTTCATAAAAGCAGGCAGACCAACTTATTGCAAGACATTTTTAGCTTCTCCTTCCTTCTTACTTTTAGTCGTTCTCTCTATGCATTTAAAGATAATGTCACTTTTTGCTATTTCTCTACCGTAAATTTCCAGCCATGAGGTATAATGTAAAAACCAGTTACAAAGTTTCATTGTCACTTCTAGAGATGTTAGAAGGCAGATAAAATCTTTGAAAAAGTGTGATTTTTGCCACAATTCTCATCTCCCACTCTTAGGAGTTATACTCCTGGAAAATAATCTATACTTGCTCACTCTTATTTGGAGATTTAAAGAGCTGTTATAAATGAGCAATTGTGGCAAACATACACCTAGATGTAGTGAACTTAGAGAGGATGAACATCAGGAATAAGATTATTTGAAATGATTCTACCAATGCAAGTGTCATGTGTCATATATCTTCTATTTTTTAAGTCAAGATGAATCCTTCATTCAACTTTATTAATTCAATTTTCACAATCATACTTATTTTCATCAAGTGCTTTTATTGAAATTACAGATACTTAAAGAAGATAAGCCAGGTTTTAGAGCATGATAGCATTTTTTTTCTATCTTTTTTGACATATAATTGACCAATTTAAATTGTTTAAGGTTGATGTTTTGATACACATATACACTGTGAAATAATCACCACAATCAATGGTGATGACATTTTTTTTTTAACATCTTTATTGGGGTATAATTGCTTTACAATGGTGTGTTAGTTTC
>NW_006797770.1:0-283 GCF_000442215.2 Lipotes vexillifer | reverse complement strand
ATGATGTCATGAGGATTAGGCTCTATTAGTGCCCCTATAAGAAGATACCAGAGAATTTTTTCTGTCTCTCTCCACCATGTGAGGACACAGTGAAAAGACAGTTGTCTGCAAGCCAGGAAGAGAGCCCTCACCAGGCACTGAATTGGTCAGCACCATGATCTTAGACTTCCAAGCCTCTAGAACTGTGAGTTGTTAAAGTCACCAAGCCTATAGTATTATGTTATGGCAGCTTGAGCTATAAGAGTACTAAATGGAAGAGACATGGAGGAACCCTAAATGCATA
>NW_006797769.1:0-231 GCF_000442215.2 Lipotes vexillifer | reverse complement strand
TGTCAGAGGGAAAATGTACCAGAAAGTTAATTCCTAATGGATCTGTCAGCCTTAAACAGAGCAAGTCTGTGCTAAAATGTGTAAAATATCTGTGCTAAAACTACTCAATTGGACAAGTTTTGATAAGTATTAACTTAATGAATGGGCATAAACAGCTTGGAGCTTTTTGGAGGGTATGTGGTAATATTAGTATTGGTGTGATGACTTTTGAAAGTTCTATGGCGTATAGAA
>NW_006797768.1:0-211 GCF_000442215.2 Lipotes vexillifer | reverse complement strand
GTGGCCCTGAGCTCCTTTTCTCCCCTCGCTTTCTTGTGAGCTGGCCGCCATCCTGCAGGATTCATTCACACCCTAGTCTGATTCAGGCACGGCATGCTGAGGCTTTGATTCATTCTTCGTGCTGGTGGGAAATTAGAGTTCAAGGTGGCCGTCCAAACACCTACAGCTAGTCTCTCATTGCTTCTCCCCATTCCTGTCCATCTTACGCAGA
>NW_006797767.1:0-2577 GCF_000442215.2 Lipotes vexillifer | reverse complement strand
AACATGGATGGACCTAGAGAATATTATGCTTAGTGAAATAAGTCAGACAGAGAAAGACAAATAGTGCATGATATCACTTATATGTGGCATCTAAAAATAATACAAATGAATGTGTATGCAAAACAGAAACAGACTCACAGATACAGAAAACAAACTTGTGGTTACCAGAGGGGAGAGGGAAGAGTGAGGGACAAATTAGGGGTATGGGATTAACATATACAAACTACTATGTATAAAATAGATAAGCAACAAGGATATACTGTATAGCACAAGGATTACAGCCATTATCTTATAATAACCTATAATGGAATATAATCTGCAAAAATACTGAATCACTATGTTGTATACCTGAAACTAATATAATATTGTAAATCAACTGGACTTCAGTTTAAAAGGAGAAGATGTGGTATATATACACAATGGAATACTACTCAGTCATAAAAAGAATGAAATCCTGCCATTTGTGACAACATGTGGACCTTGAGGGTATTACCTTAAGTGAAATAAATCAAAAGATACAAGACAAAAACTATATGATTTCACTTATATGTGGAATCTAAAGAAACCCCAAACCGCTCCCCCCCTCAAAAAAACTAAAACAAAAAAACTGAACGAACAAAACATGAGAACAGATTGGTATTTACCATAAGGGATGGGGGTTGGGGGCTTGTTGGAATGGGTGATGGGGGTTAAGTGTATGGTGATGGATGGTAACTAGATTTTGAGGATGATCACTTTGTAATGAACACATGTGTTGAATCATAATGCTGTACACCTGAAACTTCTATACCAATTTTACCTCAAAAGAAAAGAAGGAAAGGCAAAAAGAATATTTTATAGATTTCATAAGTGATCACTGAAATTGATGTGAAATAAATGTAGATGGATTTTAGAATAAAATAAGCTTCCTTTCTTTATCCACTATTCCCACCTACAGGATATATCCGAAGTCATATATCTAATGAATGCCTACACAATCTATTCAATTTACATTTTTTCAGGAAGGAAAGATAAAAATAATATACATTTCCTGGGAGATTTGGGGGAAATAATGTGGCTTCAAAAGACTCCCTGTCCAGCAACAAATTCAGAGAAATGAGCCTGCACCCTGCACTGCAATATCCAATCTAGAGAAAGAACAGATAAATACTATTTATTCTAGTAAATAGAGAGCCTTATTTAGAGACTAGAATGGAAACTCCTGAAACCAGGAATTTCAAGCGTCTCTGTAAGTGGACTCTAGGTGTCTAGATGGTGGATCCTGAGAGCAGGAGCAGCTTCGAATGGCAAGTGATTATTGGGGGAACTTCAGAAGTGGTCCCAGGAAGCTGACTGCAGCTTTGCTGTGCTAAGTAGCAGAGATATGTCTGTCCAGATGTGAACAGTGAATGGACGTTTGCATCGTAGAGAAAGGAAGGTGCCTGGATGGCTGTAACACACAGAGGAGTGAGGTTTCCCAATGGGGAGCCCGATTCCCTAGACAAACACCTACTGAGCAGCCCTCCAGCTGACATCTCTCTCCCTCCAAACTGTGCAAATCATGGCACTAGTTCCTTTCAACTTTCCTAGACAGAAGCTGCTCACTAAGAGGGGAGATGATGTATTAGGGGATCTTCAACTTACACACTCCAGATTACACTGTTATACTATTTAAATCAAATTTTACTGTTCTCTAGTGTCTTGGAAAAGCTTCTTGAATAATCACAATATTTTTCTCTTCCACTTTATTTATTTTGTATCTACCCTGGAAACTACAGTGTCATAACATAGAAACTAAATAAACTATATATGGGGTCATATAATCTGACAGAGTGAAGAAGAAATTGTGAACACACCTTCAAATACCATCAGTTAGGTCTCCCCTATCAATTCCTTGGCTACATCTATGGTCAATCTGATAACTGATTAGGTCAATATCATATATTTGAGCAGTCAAAGTCAGCAATTAAACTATTCAATCAAATCTAACACAAAATTTAAATCTTTCATCATAATGACCTACTAAGTATGATTGGATGCTAGCAGAGACAGAGGACTCTGAGATTGCTGTGGTACAGATATATCTCACTAGGGCCACAGAAAGCCAGTATCTGCCTTCCCTCCATCAATGACCTTATTAATCTTTTTCTAGACTGAGCCTGTGAATTGGATGTTCTCTCTCGATGATGAGATTTTCCTTCCTCTAGATTTTCCATCACACTACTGAGATCTAAGTTGAAAGGACATGCTCATATCTCTAATAATGCTATTTTGACTCTTCAAGGTAAGTATAGTACCCTCCCAGCTACCTTCTTTCAATTAACTTAGAAAACATTCTTTATAGCACTTATACTAAAAGAGTTCTATTTGCTTATTTGTTGGCATGTTTACTGTCTGTCCCTCCCATGAAACTCAGACACTTTAGGACTTCCCTGGTGGCGCAGTGGTTAAGAATCCGCCTGCCATTGCAGGGGACACGGTTTCAAGCCCTGGTCCGGGAAGATCCCACATGCTGCGGAGCAACCAAGCCTGTGTGCCACAACTACTGAGCCTGCGCACCTAGAGCCCGTGCTCCGCAACAAGAGAAGCCACCGCAAT
>NW_006797766.1:0-376 GCF_000442215.2 Lipotes vexillifer | reverse complement strand
GCCCCCAGCACCTTGACCTTGGGCTCCAGGCCTGAGAGGAAGCGTCCCCTGTCCCACCCCCGCCCCCTATCTGGTGTTGTGTGCCGGGGTCACTGGAATCCCACACCCGGTCTGCGGGGCGTGGCATTGTGCCAGCTGACACACAGGACCGTCACTGGCCGCCCCTGCTCTGGGCATGACCCCCACTCCTCCTCAGGGAGGGCCCGAGGGCCCAGGACCCATGTCCCACACATCCCCATCACAGAGACCTCCCCCCATCCTCCAGCCACCCCTGGGGCATCTCAGGCACCAGTAAGGAGCCGTAGCCGTGATATGACCTCAGGGAGTGGCCACAGGCCACCGCACCCACCCAGAGACCTGAGAGTGGCCATCTGAG
>NW_006797764.1:0-386 GCF_000442215.2 Lipotes vexillifer | reverse complement strand
CTGCGCGTCTGGAGCCTGTGCTCCGCAACGGGAGAAGCCACAACAGTGAGAGGCCTGCGTACCACACACACACAAAAAAATCAGAAGCTATAACATTGATACAATACTGCTGTCTAATCCATAATTCATATTAAAATTTTACCAGTTGTCCCAATAATGTCCTTTATAGCCTTTTTTTTGGTCCATATCTGAGATCTAATCTCAGAGCACATGTTGCAATTTGTTGTCCAGTATTTTGTCCCTTTTAATCTGGAATAGTTCTTTGGCCTTTCTTTGTCTTTCATGATCTTGACAGTTTTTGAAGAGTCCAGGCCACTATTTGTAGTGTTCCTTAGTTTGAATCTCTTATATTTTCTTTCTTTTTTTTTTTTTTTTTTTTTTTTTTT
>NW_006797763.1:0-278 GCF_000442215.2 Lipotes vexillifer | reverse complement strand
CTGAGAATATGCATTATTTCTGATTGATATTTATAGACACAAAGACTTCTCTATAATTCCCTGTGAGTTTCAAGAACTCCTTTTTTTTTAAATACCTAGATTCTGAAGCTCTCCACAAAGCATTACTAAAATTGCATTTACATAAGTATCTACATATTATTCACACAATGCATTTACAATTGTATTATGCTTTATTGCTAATTTCGGAGCATAAGTGTAGCTGTCTTATTTACCACCCTCTTGGAAATCACTTTAATATTTGCACTTAGGACTTGAAA
>NW_006797762.1:0-4207 GCF_000442215.2 Lipotes vexillifer | reverse complement strand
GGGCGGGAGGGAGAGGGATTGGGCAGGAGGAGTCTTGGGTGACAGCATAGTTTCAAGAAAGGTTTGGCCAGGCCAAGGGGGGATCCTTGAACCAAAATCCCCATTGGAGGAGCTGCATATCTCACCAGATGGCCCTGCCTCAGTACCCCCGTGTGCTCAGTCACTGGCTTGGGGTGGCCCATGGAAAGCGTGGCCTTGGCAAGAGCACATTCATGGAGCCAGAAGAGCAGCAGCTGGGTTCTCACAGCAGGGGAGCTGAGTGGTGCATTTCCATGGCCACCACAGTCCACCCCTTGTGCCACACATCTGCTTCCCCATGCAGGCGAGGGAGCGGTATCTCCACGGTTCCCTGGACCCCGGTTCCTGAAGGAAATGTCGTGGAACTAGTGACAGCCTTCCTTGCTACCTCTGCTCTTGGAAATGTGATCAGTACTCATCCTCCAGTGCCGTCCTTGGCTCAATTCCCCTCTCCCTCAGCTATCACCCCCGCTGATCTGGTGGCTTACATGTCTTACCTGCTCCCGAGAGGTCTGTTTCCTCACACATACAGTTCTCAGGTCCGGGTTGCTGCACCTGTCCATGTACAGTCGCAGTGGGGAAGGGAGGGGTGAGAGGAACCGAGTGGGTCACCTGGGATACATGTGTATTCCTCCCTGCACCCACAGGGCAGACCTCCCTTCTCCCGCCAGGCGGGGCCGGTTCCTGCTACGATGGTGAGTTCCTCTCTCTCCTCCTCATCCCTAGACATAAGAAGTCCCAAGGGCCCCAGCAGCAACCGGATCTGTTGTGTCCCCCTCTGGGGACCAGGTTCTCCAACTGGGCAGAGCCCAGAATTACTGGACCAGGAAGCATAAGATCCCCTAGTGGGTCATTGGGAGTGATGAAGAATAGGACCACTCCTGCTTCCACCTCTTGGTTCCTGGGCCCACGTATTCTGCACAGAACCACGTGGAGGTCCCCAATTTAATGCAAGTACCACGTCCTGAAGGTCAGCACCCCATCCTTTCAGAGTGTTATCCCCAAGCTATTGCTTCATCTGCTCCTGTAGAAGCCATTCCTGCATTCTGGAGGCCAGATCCTGGGGAGATACGTGATGGGACCCATAGATCCCGTGGTGACAGGCCCATCCCCATGCCTCTGTCTTTGTGAAGTGGGCCCCCTGGTGGGATGCTATGCCATATGTGATTTCCAAGCCTGTGAACCAGGCTTTCTGTCAGCCCCCAGAGAGCTGGCTGAGGCACTGCAGATAGGAGAGGCAGACTGTGCCCAAAATATCTGTCCCTGAGAGGATGAACTGGCTCTTCCAAGATGGAAGAGGCCCAATGTAATCAACTTACCATCCAGGACTGGTTGACCTCTTCAAGGACTAGTGCCACGCTGGGGGCTCAGCACTGGTCTCTGTGGTTGACAGGGTGGATAGTCAGAGGCAGCAGCAGCTAAACTGGCCTTGGTCCATGGGAGCTCATGTCATCGGGTCCATGTATAGCATCTCTGCACCTGGGCTACTCCATCCACGTGCCCAGTGCCGGTTCTGCGGTGGCTGGTGATGAAGACTGGTTAAGGCATCGGGTGCACCATCTTGTCTACGTGATCATTCAGTGCCTCTCCCGTGGTGAATGCCTTCTGGTTGGCAAAAATGTGATTCAAAAATCACACTTTGTGCCCACTCCCATAACTCCATCCATATGCCTCTACCCCAGACAACTGGCCCCCAAGCTCACAGCTCCTTGCCATCCAGGCCTCTGACCAGCCAGCCAGGCCATGGGCTCCTGCTGTGACTCTGTATACAGTTGATTCTCATTATTGGCAGATTTCTGTGTTTGCCAACTCATCTACTTGCCAAAACTCATTTAGAACCCCAAAATCAATGCTCATGGTACTTTGTAATCCAAATCTCACATTCCCTGCTGAGGTCACAGGGGGTGATGTTCTGCCTTCTTGTTTCAGCTTTCATGCTGTAAACAACTCTCCTTTTCAAGGTCTATTTAGTGCCACATTTTTCACATTTTCTTGCCTTTTGTGGCTGATTTCACTGTTTAAAGTGGCCCCCAATTGTAGTGCCGAAGTGCTGCCTGGTGTCCCTAAGCTCAGGAAGGCTGTGATTTATTTACGGAGAAAATGGGTGTGTTCAGACACGAGTGACAGTGCCTGGAATTCAATATTAATGAGTCAACAATACATACCAAATGAGGTGTTTTTAAACAGAAACACACATAAAACAAGGTTGTGTATTGATCGGTTGATGAGAATATCATCATTTCCTGTGACCAGAGGCTCGCAGGAACCTAATCCCTTATTTCTCCTAGGAGTGGTGGTTCAGTATTCACTGATTCAGTGTTGGGGGTGGCTTTGTAGAACAGAACCACCGTGAGTTATGAGAATGGACTGTATAGTCTCACCTCAGCCTCCTCTCCTGCTGCAAAAAGTGGATGATGGGGTGCAATTGCTCACATTCCATCCCCTGGGAAGATTTTACCGCTCTCTTCTCTTTCAAGACCTGCCGCGAACGTGGCTAAAATAGAGTCATCACCCACTTTTGGTGTGTACCCACATAGGGAACTGGCCCATCTGTAAGTCGTACTTGGTCCTTTCCTTCTCGTTTCGGCAGGTTGTACAGGACTCCCCCCTCCCCAGCACAGCCGCGGGTGCGAATTGAGGTGTTGGTGCAACTGTGTTTTGTGACATGATGTGTGGTCTGCTGTTTCCCATTCAACTTACTCATGCCCTCTGGTCTTGCTTGGGTTTAATCCTGGATATACTTTTTTACATTGGAATTTCATTACATCCACAAATTAAAATGGAGAGATTTTATATCATTATACTCTTGAGTTGTCCCATTCAGGAACAATGTGAATCACCATTTATTTCAATAATTTTTGCTTTCTTTATAGTTTTATATATGTATATATCCATATGCATATACATACATATGTATGGGTCCAACATATTTCTTATAAATTTCATTCTTTTATAGTTTTGCCATTATGGTTAGAACTTTTCAAATACATTTTCTGGGTTTTTGTGGGTAAATAAGAAAGCAGTGTATTTCTTATATTTACTTTTACCTGGTTGTCTCAGATTCTAACTTGAGAATTTGAGGTTTTGAGGATTTCTAGAAATGCTATCACATCTACAGAGAAGATGCTTTCCAGTGGTTGTAATTCATTTCTTTTTGTTTCACTGCATTGGGTCAAACTTTCACTTAATAGGGATGATATCAGTGACCAGTGACCTTTGCTTTCTCCCCCAGTTAAATGGGGATTAAATTCACCCTTGGCATAAAGTCAGTTTTTTAGCATATTTTAAAAGACATTTCTAATCTTTCAGCGTACTCATAATTTTTGTTGAGTTTTATCAAATGGCTCCAAGATACGTATTGAGATGATCATATACGTTTTTCTTTCCTAGTATATTGAGATAATAAATTTTATTAATGGGTTCCCAGTACATATTAATATATTCTAATTGGGTATGGCATGTGTGTATACATACATATTTAAACATATGTACACACACATACATATTTTTTAACATGAGGCTGGATTTAATGTACCTATTATTTTACTTAAGATGTTTCTTTTACATTTTTTTTATAGTGAAATGGTTCTGTAGTTTTCTTTTTATGAGATAGCTTCGTCATTTTTCTGTATTGAAATACAGACTATAGTATAATCTATATATTCACTATACAGGTTATACCATCTTCAGAAAATGAATAGTTTATCACACTGAGATCTATACAGTTATTACCGTTGAATTGTATTTAGTATAATGTTGTAATTTTTATAGGCTTTGTACCTGTGATTGTACCGCAATCATATTCCTAAAGTTGTGTATTGTAGTTTCCCGTTTTTTTTATGCTTATCTTTAACCATGTTATTGGTTTCTCAACTTTATTTTATTCATTTTATTCAGAAAACCAACCATCAGAGTTATGTTTCAATTTTATTTTCTTTTTTCTTAATTTCTTCATTTCCCCTTTTATGTTTATTAATCCCTTCCTTTTTTCCTGTGGATGTTTAGATTTTTCATTTTATTTATTTATTTATTTATTTATTTATTTATTTTTTTGCGATATGCGGGCCTCTCACTGCTGCAGCCCCTCCCGTCGCGGAGCACAGGCTCCGGACCCGCAGGCTCCGCAGCCATGGCTCACGGGCCCAGCCGCTCCGCGGCACGCGGGATCCTCCCGGACCGGGGCACAAAC
>NW_006797760.1:0-232 GCF_000442215.2 Lipotes vexillifer | reverse complement strand
CAACGACACTGGCAGCAGAAGTTCTGGGAAATACTCCTTGGCGTGAACCCTCCCAGAGTCCACTATTAGCCCCACCAAGAGCAAGGTAGGCTCCAGTGCTGGGTCACCTCAGGCCAAACAACCAACAGAGGGAACCCAGCCCCATGTATCAGCAGACAAGTGGATTAACCTTTTTATTAAACTTTTATTTAATCCACAGACAAGCAGATTAAAGCTCTTCCCACCAGAGCAA
>NW_006797759.1:0-288 GCF_000442215.2 Lipotes vexillifer | reverse complement strand
ACACACACACACACACACCACACACCCCTTCACCCTGGGCTCTGCTTCCCAGCTCCTGGAGCCCAGGGATCTCTTGTTTCCCCACTGGCCTGGCAATGAGGTCCTCTTCCTCTCACAGATGAGTACTCTTTGTGGTTTCTGGTTGGTTTCATGCCCTTTATTTTGCCCTACTTCACAATTTTTCTTACAGCTGTGCTTGGACCAAAGAGAGCTTGAGGAAAGGCTAGAAATTAACTTTTGTACATACTATCTGCAAAGCTGCAAAAGAGTGAACCAAGCCTAGCAGGA
>NW_006797758.1:1646528-1656239 GCF_000442215.2 Lipotes vexillifer | reverse complement strand
AAAAAAAAAAAAAAAAAAAAAGACTCTGGAGTGGCTGAACTGAGAAGCGAATGCTTCTCAGGCTTCTTTTCACTACAACCACAGCTGTCTTGGTGCAACAGAAGAGAGGAAGAGCCCTGAGCCTGATGTGACAGCCACGGACAAAAGTCCCAAGTCCTGTGATCATAGCACTGAAGGCATAGGAGCTGCTGTGCTGGAGCAGAGTCAGAAAGTTGGGCTGGATTCTAAGCCATAAACTTATTCTATTTGTTGGGAGAGGGTAACAATTCTCCGAATGAGTGCCTTACAAGGACTCTCTTTTTCCAGGGTGATATTTTATAAGGATGTACAGTACATGCAAAACGAGGTGCCTAGAATAGTCAAATTCAGAGTTAGAAAGTACATTGGTAGATGCCAGGGACTGGGGGGTAGGGGGTGGGGAGAGGGGATGGGGAGTTAGTGTTTAAGGGGGACAGAGTTTCAGTTGGGAAGGTGAAAAATTAGGGAGATGGGTGATGGTGAGAGTTGTACAACAATGTGTATGTACTAGCGCCACTGAACTGTACAGTTAAACATGGTTAAAATAGTATGTTTTATATTACGTGACTTTTACCACAATAAAAAAGATTTTAAAAATTACACCATTGGTTCCTGTCTTTTAATGCAGCATTCCTAATACTTTTTCCTAAATCTTCCAGGATTTTGAAGGTTTCTTTTAATTTTCATCAAGTTTTCGATTAACAAACAAACAAAAACCTGGGATAGTTTAATGGTTTACCTAATAATCTAACCTCACTGCCTGGTTTTCAAGATTTTCCAAAGTTTGGGTCAAGCTCAACTTTCCAGCTATATGTTCTACTATTTCTCTACAGAAACCCTATGGTCAAGCCAAAAACGTCACCTTTTGATTTTTTTTGATCATTCTGTCCTTATATATTCCCCGTTATATTAATTTTCTCAGATTGTACCCACTAGCTAGAATGCCTACTCCCTTGATGCATGGTCCCTACCCATTAAAATCTTAATTCATTTTTTAAGGCCCAGATCAAGAAACATTTCCTGCACAGAGTCTCTGCTCCCCTTAGCCAGCAGGTACTGCTCTGAAATAAAAATTTAATCGGATTTTTGGATGGGCTTGTCTGCCCTACCTCACCTCCAAATGGCTGTGGTATAGGATGTCAGCCTAATGATTGCAAAGAGGGCATGAGAACCTGATGTATACCCTAATTGTGACCCTAAGCAGAGCTCATTTCCTGTTATAGCAGATACGTTAAATCAGTATTACACCAGCATGGGTGGATTTTCACTGAGAAAGAATTTCCTGGGGCTAACTATAATTAAATCACTTAATCACTTTTCTACATAGCAGGGATAAGCCATTAAAAAAAATTTCCATTTTATTTTTATTTTAATGAAACCATTTAAGTTGAAAACAATTTGTGCATAAATGTTACAACAAAGATTAAATTCATCCACTAGTCTGATATTAGAGATTAAAATTTCCACTACTGTCAGTTTTCTTTTGTGTCTACAATTTTCTTTGTACAAATGGTAACCAATCTTCTTGGGCGAAATTTTGCAGATCTATTTTTTAAAGACATTTAAAATATTTCCAGTACTTTAGAGTCATTAGTAAATATTAAATGCATAATATGACTCATCAGTTTTACTTTGCTGTGCTTATTCCTATCAGAAAGATTTAGTATAAACTGGATACAAGATAAAAAGCTATTATTTAATCCTTGACATAAAGAACAAAGAGAATTAGTAGGTCAAAGGTGTAGAATATGGGGCACTATTGTGACTAAATTTTGTTCTTGAAGTATTCTGCTTTGCCTTCATTTGAAACCATAAAACTCCTAGGAGAAAACATAGGGGAGAAGCTCCTTGACACTGATTTTGGCAATGATGTTTTGAATTTGACACCAAAAGCAAAGGCAACAAAAGTAAAAATAAACAAGTGGGACTACATCAAACTAAAATATCTTCTGCACAGCATAGGACACCATTAATGAAAAGAAAAGGCAACCAATGGGATAGGAGAAAATATTTGCAAATCACATATCTGATAAGAAATTAATATCCAAAATATATAAAGGACCTGTACAATTCAATAGCAAAAAACCCAATCTGATGAAAAAATGGGCAGAGGAACTAAGTGGACATTTTTCCAAAGAAGACATGTAGATGGCTGATAGGTACAAGAAAAGGTGCTCAACATCACTAACGATCAGGGAAATGCAAATCAAAACCACAATGAGATATTACCTCACATCTCTTAGAATGGCTATTAACAAAACGACAAGAAATAATAAGCATTGGCAAAGGATGTGGGGAAAAGGGAACCCTTGTGCACTATTAGTAACGATGTAAATTAGTACAGCAACTATGGAAAACAGTATGGAGGTTTCTCAAAAAATTAAAAATAGAACTACCACATGATCCAGCAATCCCACTTATGGGTATTTATCAGAAGGAAACAAAATCACTATCTCAAAAAGATATCTGCACCCCCATGTTCATAGCAGGATTATTTACAATAGCCAAGATATGGAAAGAATACTGTCTATCCATAGAGAACAGACTTGTGCTTGCCAAGGGGGATGGGGGTGGGAGAGGGTTGGATTTGGAGTTTGGGACTACCAGAATGCAAACTACTATGTATAGAATGGATAAACAACAAGGTCCTATTGTATAGCTAGGATGTTGAATAGCTATATTCAACATCCTGTAATAAACCATAGTGGAAAAGAATAAAAAATTTAAATGTCTATCGATGGGTGAATGGATAAAGAAAATGTGATATACATATATATATATATATAATATTATATATATGTGATTATATACATATAGTGGAATATCATTCAGCTGTAAAAAGGATGGAAATCCTGCCATTTGCGTTAACATGGGTGAAATAAGTCAAGCAGAGAAAGACAAATACTGTATGATCTCACTTATATGTGAACTCTAAAAAAACTGAACTCATGGGCTTCCCTGGTGGAGCAGTGGTTGAGAATCCACCTGCCGATGCAGGGGACATGGGTTCGAGCCCTGGTAAGGGAAGATCTCAAATGCCGTGGAGCAACTAAGCCTGTTTAGTCACAACTACTGAGCCTGTGCTCTAGAGCCCATGCGCCACAACTACTGAGCCTGCGTGCCACAACTACTGAAGCCCATGCACCTAGAGCCTGTGTTCTGCAACAAGAGAAGCCACTGCAATGAGGACCCTGAGCATCACAACAAAGAGTAGCCCCCACTGACTGCAACTAGAGAAAGCCTGTGCACAGCAACAGAGACCCAACACAGCCAAAAATTAAAAAAAAAAAATTAATTAATTAAAGAAAAAACTGAACTCATAGATAAAGAGAACAGATTGGTCGTTGCCATTAAAAAAAAAAAATTAATTAATTAAAGAAAAAACTGAACTCATAGATAAAGAGAACAGATTGGTGGTTGCCAGAGGCAGCAGGTGGGGAAGTGGGGGGTGGGGAGGTGGGCAAAATGGGTGAAGAGAGTCAAAAGGTACAAACTTTAGTTATAAAATAAACAAGTCGTGGGATGTTACGTACAGCATGGCGACCATAGTTAATAATAATGTACTGTATATTTGAAAGTTGCTAAAAGAGTAGATCTTAAAAGTTCTCATCACAAAGAAAGAAACATGTAGCTATTTGTCGTGATAGATATTAAATAAAATTTTTTGGTCATCATTTAACAATATATACATATATATTAAATCATTGTATACCTAAAACTAATACAATGTCATATGTTGTTTCCTATATCTATGTTCATCAACATATATACACAATAAATGCAGAGTCACAATAAATCCTGACTACAATGAAGATGTGACACAGTGCAGGGGAGGGTTGAAGATTTTAGTCTGAGTGAATCAAAAACCAAAGGTCTTGTTGGCATAAAGTAAATTATTTCTCTCCACTAAGCCTAGGTTCCTCCACCTGTATAAATCTCTAAACTTCTTCAAGTAAACCTTTAAATTAATTCATCTTATTCTGTACAGAAAAAAGATTATTTATGCTTCTTCAGTTACTCTGACCTACTCATCAGAACTGGTCCTAGTAATTAAAAATTTGGTGAGAAAGTTCACAAAGGAAAATAAGTTGAATTTCCCCCCATCCTCTCTTCAGACACAGATTGGGGGGCATGAAGTGAATTCAAGGGGAGAAAATTTGTGAGTAGATAGAGTTCAGCCTTTTGTGAAAGGGATTTTTAGTGTTATCACTCATCAAACTTTATTAGGCTTCTGATCAATTTCTAATTAAAGAAAGCATGAATCCTCATAAGACAAGGGGAAAAGGTGATTCATAAGTAAGGTACGGAATGTCTTGTCTCTGGAGTTCCCAATCTGTCAAAACAAATCAATTCACTCTCTGGTAATTTTAAACTAGTTTTTTCACAATTTATTCTTTTTTAGGTATGAGGAATCTCAAAAGTTCTTCTTGAGCTTTTATTCTATTTTTTCAGATCCTTTTGGGAAAAGAAATATGCTTCAGATCATTTAGTGAAGAGATGACTAGTGTTAATTTCATTTAGGTCCCTATAAATAAAATTTTATATTTTTCACTAGAGATAGATTTATTACTTTCAGATTTTTGCTCTCATATAGCATAATAATTGATCCCATATTTCTCAGATAAAACAGTAAGGAATATATCACTTTGATACAGTGTAATTCTATAGGAAAAGAAATTACTTCTTTATCAAACGCTAAACATAAATTTGTTTAATCAAATACAGTTGGAAGGCATGTGAGGGGGATTTTAAGGGATGATTGATGATGAAAGAATAATAAGACCAAGTTCGTGTCATTGACCAATTAATGGAAATGCTAGTTCATCAGGTGACAGGTGTCTCCATTTTACATATAAGTCTATTTCTCAAACCAGAGATTCATAAATAAACTCTGGGTTTGTTTTGTGTTTTCCTTCTATCATATAAAGTATATTTATGGTTAATCTATTCATAGAACTACCAATCTTGAGGTGATCTTACAAATAATTTAGCTAATTCCTCATTTTTTATATGAGGAAACTGAGGAAAAGTCAATAGTATCACAGTGCCCTTGGTTACTCTTCCATTTTCTTTAAATTTGCCTAATTCAAATGATACCATATTTTCTCACATAAATTTGCTTACACCTCTCCCTGCTTTTAAGAAAATGTTTATACCATATGAAGCAGGTAGAGACCAGGAAGAAATACCTGCCTGTAAACCACTGCACTTTTCCATGAAGGTTTTGTGAAGCTGGTAATATAGCCTTTGAGGCAGGATGAGAATGATACTATTCTCATTATTGGTTGGATCCTTTCTCCTTGAATAAGATTGTAAAAACCTAAGTGTCCATTGACAGATGAATGGATAAAGAAGATGTGGCATATATATACAATGGAATATTACTCAGCCATAAAAAGAAATGAAATTGAGTTATTTGTAGTGAGGTGGGTGGACAAAGAGTCTGTCATACAGAGTGAAGTAAGAAAGAGAAAAACAAATACCATATGCTAACACATATATATGGAATCTAAAAAAAAAAAAGGTGCTGAAGAACCTAGGGGCAGAACAGGAGTAAAGATACAGTTGTAGAGAATGGACTTGAGGACACGGGGAGGGGGAAGGGTAAGCTGGGATGAAGTGAGAGAGTGGCATGGACATATATACACTACCAAACGTAAAACAGATAGCTAGCGGGAAGCAGCTGCATAGCACAGGGAGATCAGCTCAGTGCTTTGTGACCACCTAGAGGGGTGGGTTAGGGAGGGTGGGAGGGAGGGAGACACAAGAGGGAGGGGATATGGGGATATATGTATATGTATAACTGATTCACTTTGTTATACAGCAGAAACTAACACAGCATGTTAAAGCAATTATACTACAATAAAGATGTTAAAAAAAAAAACTAGAAGGTGGTCAGGTGATTCCCATTCCAGTCTTTTTTTTGCCCAGTCTTTTGCAACACATATTTGAAATGATACTTTACATTTATTGTTCAACCAAAGAAGCAACAGAGAGTGTTGTGATATAGGCCAACAATATGGCACCAAATGTGGCACATCATTGAAGGGTGCATTTCCTTTTACAAAGTTCTTTGAAAGGAGATTCAGCAGGTAGAGATAATAGTTAAAATGGGGGCTGTCCACTCAGCCAGGGGGTGGCAGTGCCACTCAGTGGAAAGAGGCCTGGTCTAGAAGTCCAGCCTGAGATCCGATTCTAAATTTTTCACTAGCTATGTGATGCTGGGTTAGCCAGTTAAACTTCCTGAGACTAATTTTCTTAATTGGACAAATGAGAAATTGGATGTGATTCATAGTTAGTTGACAAGTTTTAAAGACTTCCCAGGCCGATGGATTTAAGTTGTGAGTATGCAATGGCTAGGTATAAGACAATGGGGAGTTATATGGCCTGAGGAAGATGCATGCAGAACCTAGATATATTCGAATTCGAATTTTTTGAAAACACTTTACCAAGTGTTGGTGAGGATGTGGAACATCTAAAATTCATATATTGCTGGTGAATATATAAATTAATTCAATCATTTTGGAAAACTGTTTAGTAGTTGTAAGAATATTTTAAAACTATTTATAACTTGTGACTTAGCAATTTAATTCCTGGGTAGACACACATTAGAATGAGTGCTTATGTCCACCCAAAGACATGTACAAGACTATTGATAGCAGCTGTATTCATACATATAAAAGATGATATACTGTATGATTCCAGCTATGAAAAATGTAAAAGCAATCAAAACTAATCTGTGGGGATAGAGATGAGAACAATGATCATTTTGGGTTCTTTCGGTTGTTTAAAAGGGCTATAAGAAAACTGTGGAAATTTTCAGTGTCTTGATTGGGATGTGGTTTACAGAGGTATATACATATACAACCATTCACTTAAGATTTGGGCACTTTACTGTATTGTATCTAGATTATAGTATGATTTGAAAAACAGAAAAAAAGAAATAAACAGTAACAAAAAAAGAAAAAAAAAAGAAGGAAAGGAGAAAGAAACATTTTGTTGGAAGAATATAAAACCATCCTCAGATGGACTTCTGCCCAGAGATTTGCCACTTTGCTGTTTCTGGGTTGTGTGAGCTTTAGAATCCTCTTCAGCTATAATTGTCAACGATTGTTTGAATAAGAGAAAAAATTCAGGTGAAAATTTGGGAATGACAAAGTAAAGTTAACACCAACTTTTATGGCCCAGTATTATGATTGTCAATGGACTCATTAACAAGAAAATGATACTAACTATAAAAATTCTAAATTGCTGTGTCAAGTCCCCACTTTCCTTACCTGAAAGCTATGGTTGCCTTGTGCATCATAACATTGACTGTAAATTAGAAACCTCATTTTTACTTCCTACATCTGCAGAGACCAGTGCTTAAAGAGGGTATGCTTGAAATGGATTTTACAATTCAAATTCGGTTGCACAAAATCTTACCACTCTGAGCAAAAATAAAAAGTTTCCTCCTGCTATTATAATCAGTACAATACCCTGAGTTCACAGATTAGCTCTGTGTGGGCATTGTAACCAGAGTGATTTGGGTTAAACTCTGATTCAAACATCGAAGAAATTTCAGAGCAGGTGAAATCAGCAGCTGCTTCACTGGTCTATTCTGTGGGAGGGAACGAGTTGTCACCCACATTCAGTAGAACATCATCTTCTTCCCATAGATTCAAACAGAGACAGAAATCCAGAAAGTCATGCTTTATACTTTATAAGAAATTATAGGATTGAGTCATTAGACCTTGGTATGATTATGCTTTCTTTTAGATAAATATGGCCTCTAAATTAAGATTAAAAACTCTGAATAAAGGAAGTAACATTTATTGAGCTTATAACATATATCCAGGATTTTCACTTCTACCCCCCATTTAATTAAAAAACACCATTCCCATTTTATACATGATTAAAGTGAGCCTTGGCGAATATAAACACCCAGCTGTTGGTGGAATGCAGGATTCACCCTGGGGTGTCTGTCTTCCTTCCACTGCATCTCTCCACAGGCTCCTTTAAGGGAAGGGACACTGTAGTTTTCTGTTTTTAGAGTTTTTGACAACTGTAGGTAAATGCTAAAGCACTGACATAAATACTAGGCCACAAATTCAGTTATGCAAGAGACATATTTTTCTTTCAATTCCTATAAATAGAAGTTACTTTCTTTTTGACCTCATTCTTCTATTTGGTAGAAATTTGTCCTCAGTCAATTTAAGATGTCCTCACTTCCAGGTTACACCCTCCCCCTCCCCCCGTTCCCATCCCCCCATGCCTGAGGCTGCCTGTAAGTCTTGGGAGGTTGTTGAGGGTGATAACCGGTTATCACCTGCTCAGTCTGGCTTCTGTCCCATCTCATTGGACCACGTAGGTGGTAGCTATGTCATCCAGAGTTCAGGACATTCTCAGGTCTGGCTCAATGTCTCATAATTTCTTGATCCTCTCTAGGACTTGGGAAAATTTGCTCAGTTTTCTACTGTAGATAGATCAAGGGAGATCAAGCCTGGAGGCCATCTCTGGCCATGCTGCCATTTTCCGTCTAATAATCTTTAACATTATAGGGTGCATATGTGTGTTTGCCCGATGGCTGCTGTTCAGAACAGGAAGATGACTTTGGATTTTGCTTTTTCCAAGCCCTCTTCTCTTGAATATTTAAATGTATCTGGGTGTTCTGACACTTTTCTCTCCTTACCTTCAGTACAGAAAATTTATAACCCGAAGAAAAGTGAGTGGATAAAGGTAAAGGGAACGGGAATATTTCTGTCAAACAACACATTCTTTCAAATCATTTTCATGTTCTACGGAGACTTCCATTGGCTCTCTTAAACTGGTTTACCCATAACAACTCTCCTAGAGGCAATGAATGCCCAGTTACAGAAGACACTAGGGGTGCAGGGGTCCGGGGGTGGGAGGCGGTTTCGAATACACCGTGAAAT
Organism: Lipotes vexillifer; assembly: GCF_000442215.2. Classification (NCBI taxonomy): domain Eukaryota; kingdom Metazoa; phylum Chordata; class Mammalia; order Artiodactyla; family Lipotidae; genus Lipotes; species Lipotes vexillifer. Next base: position 1,647,306 of record NW_006797758.1, on the reverse strand, counting down.
GTTAGATATATTATCCCTCTATGCTAAGCATATAATCAACACTCAGTAAATACTTATTTAATTGAGATAAATGAAATACAAGAGAGATCACATATTTGCCAGGCTAGAGTTTTTCAAAGCTGATGAGCAACAAAATCATCTGGAAAACTTAAAAAAATTCAGATTTCTAGGCCTCACACCTGGAGTTTTAAACTTAAACTTTGAGGAGGGATTGAGAAAGTCTTTAAAAAAGTACTCTTCGGGTGGTTGGACAAGTATGAGACCTACCGGTTTAGCAATCTGATTACTCAAGCTTATCTGGTATTACCCTGTGAAGTACAGAGCAATGTCAAGAGAATGGGACATTAATAGACACATTTTGGTAGTAGAAGAAAAACTCTGCACTTAGTGGAACATCCATGGAAATATATAATATAAAGCTTCTTCTATGAACACATTTCATTTGAGCAAAGGAACGGATTCAGCCTACAAGTAGCCCTATTACTTCACAGACTCATTGCTTCCTGGTTTTCAATCCTTTCCTCACATCAAAATTGGATGTATTCACTTTCGTAATAAGACTAATTTACATAAATTTGTTAATTCCCAAGTCATTTGAATTTTAGCATTTTTTGGGTCTAATATTGAAGTGAAAGGTTTGTGTCTTAGTAAAAGATTTTCATGAGCTGGAGAGGTAGTCTGAGAGATATTTTTAGGGCTGGAATGGCCTTCTCAGTTAAAAGATATACTGTTGGGCTTCCCTGGTGGCGCAGTGGTTGAGAGTCCGCCTGCCGATGCA
>NW_006797758.1:1614865-1646398 GCF_000442215.2 Lipotes vexillifer | reverse complement strand
GGTCCGGGAAGATCCCACATGCCGCGGAGCGGCTGGGCCCGTGAGCCATGGCCACTGAGCCTGCGCGTCCGGAGCCTGTGCTCCACAACGGGAGAGGCCACAACAGTGAGAGGCCCGCGTACCGCTAAAAAAAAGAAAAAAAAAAAAAATATATATATATACTGTACCTGAAACTTGCTTTAAAATTCAATGTACTTCAGTAATTTTGGTTTATAGGTGGTGGTGGTAGAAGAGGATGATGGAGGAGATGGGAGAGAAAAAGCCTAGAAGAATCCCACTTGCTTCTTTCCCTTCATGCTAATTTTAATTTCTATCATTCATTTCTTTAACAAACTACTATTGCTAGATATTGTTGCTAGTACTTAGAATCAAGAAGATCAGTATGCTATTGTCTTGACATGGGAGAACTCATAGTCTAGTGAAGGAGAAAGATACATAATCATTAATTTCAATAAAACCTCTTGGTATGATAGAGATCTGAATGAAGTGTTGTACCATCACATAAGACATAGAGGCCTGTTTAGGAAAAATAAGGAATGTTTTCTAGAGATGATGCATCCGAATGGGGTCTTGAAGAATAAATGAGTTTCTGGGGCAGGGAAGACATAAAAAGAAGGAAGGGCATTCCATGAAGAAGAAACAGTATGTGCAAAGGCAAGGGTTACAAAAGTAAATGGTGTGTGTTTAAGAAAGTGTCCTTAATTCAATGTGGCTGGACCATGGGGCACATGGAAGGATATGAGGCCAAAAATATAGGTTGGTGCAAATTTAGGAAGGGCTTAATATTCCACTTCAATGACAGTAACTTCATTCACGGACATTAAGGGAGACAAATGTTTTTAAGCAAAGAAATGACATAAGAAGGTTTATATTTTAGAAAAAAATGGACTCAAAGTATATAAGGGATGGTTTAGAGGGAGAAGGTGGTGGGGCAACAAGACAAGTTAGTACAGGAGCCAGAATTTGATGTTAAAATAAAACAATTACAGAGGGGGTGGGAGGAAAGAGAATACTTGGAAAGAAAGTGAAGAATTGGAATTGACAGAACTTGGTTTGAAAATGTTTCTTCTTAAACTGGGTTCTCTCAGAAGTGGACCCTGAGATGAACACTTGGGTGGATAATATTTAGATAATGTAGGTCGGGCAGCAGGAAGTGACAGGTGGAGGGGATGCAGCCAGTGAGCAGTGCACAGCCACCATGGGTGACCACAGCCTAACCTGGGGAAAATCTGGGAATCTGAGGAAAATGCTTTCCTCAGACTGACTGCACTTGTGGAGTGAAAGCCTGGGGTATTTTTCTTCAAGTGGAAAATGGAGAGGTAAGGGTTGTACTGGTATTGGTTTGAAGAGTAAATAGGATGCATGGGAGAGATAAAATCTGTTAAAGCTATTGTTGACGACAGAGTGAAAGCAGTAGCTTGAGCAAGATGTAAGACCAAAAAATTAAAAAAAAAATTATCTTGGAGATTTCTGGCCGAAGAGAACAATCAGTTGAGAAGGAAATACTGAAGATGAGAGAAAGGCTTGCCATATTTGATAGAAAAAGTTCCCAGAAATGTTGGGAGTACATGGGATCAGAACAAGTCTTGGCAGTTGGCAGTAGATCCAAGAGGAGAGGATGGCTGTTTCTTCCTCTGAGGTGAAATGGAAAGAAGTGAAGATGGAAGGGGCGTAAATACCCCTTGAGGAGGAGAGAAGGTCATTTTAGGGAGCTCGTGTCTGACAGTTTCATTTTCTGTGCAGCAAAGAAAAGAATATGGATGAATCTAAGAGACGTGTCTTCCTCACAGACATTAAGATCTGAGAGGCCTGAAAACTTACCTGTTCATCACTGTGTCTCTAGCATCCAGCGGTGTGTTGGAATATAGGAGACTATCAGAACATAGGTTTTAAACTGAATGAATGAATGAAAAATGGAACATGCCATAACAGCGGGAAAAGAGTCAGAAGTACCTGGGTTCAAATCCCACCTCACTGTATCACACTGCATTGATAAGTGTTCATTCGCAGGAGTCTTATGAGAATTACATGAATGAGTGAATGAATGAATGAATAATATTCGATGCACATGAAAATAAAATCAAAAGCAATTATACACATTCTTTTTATCCTGCTTATTATCATAAATCTCAAATAGTACAAATATCTTGATCTTAGGATATAAAGTTATCTCTTTATTTTGTCCCATTGCAAAGGAAGGGGAATATTAAACCTTGGCTTTTTAGTAGATTATTCTTAAATGTTATAATTTTCTCCAATGAAGCAAGAGAACATTATTGGAACACAAAGAATTTTCCATCCTAAGGTAAAATATGCATGCACATGTTTTCTCATCTGATTCAAATTAAATACAACATACACAATTTGAAAGGCAGGTTATTCAATGTTGTTGGATTTTAAAACTTTCCGAAATGTTACCCAGTGCCAAGAGGGACAGCTAATATCATAGAAAACAGAATTTAATATACAGCAGGTTTCTGAGAAGTTAGAGAGGGGACAGAAATTGATAGAGTGAGGTTTAATCAAGATAAATGGAAAGCATTTCCCTAGGGAAAAATCAAATGTGAAGGGAAAAAAAAAAAGAGTGAAAGCCAGAAAATTGTAGGTTTAGAGTCATTAATGTGAAAAAAAGTGCTAAAGTGATAGTTGTCAATAAATTTTATGTGAGTTTACAATAAGATGATATTGCAAAAAAGGGTATCATATGAGAAATTAACTGATATATCTATATCTATCTATCTATCTATCTATCTATCTATCTATATATATATATGAATGACCTGGGGAATAAAAATCCTCCTTTTCTTTTTGTATGGATGAACACATATGTAAAATACAATACACGTTCAGTTATTCTATGGCCCTTAATTTTTGTTCCTTGCAATGGCTCTAAGGTTAAAAAAAAATAACCCACATAACTGGAGGATTATAAGGCTTGTCACATCACACTAGATTATTTCTCTTTCTCACACTTCATCTTTCTGTACCTTTGCTGTTTTGATTCCCTCTGCCTAGACCTACCTTCCTCCATTCTGTGGTTATACAAATTCAATCCATTCATCTAGGCCAAACTCAAATGTAATCTCACATCGGTGAAGACTTGATTTCTGCTGCTGAACACAATGTGCCATGCTGCCCTGTCTGATTTTCCTTCCCTGAGAATCAGGACACAGGGGTGGGAAAGTACTAGAATGGGAGAGAAAGTAGAGGGGGCTACGGGTTTGACCTGCATGAGACTGGGTCTAGAAATTGAGATTTCATTTGAGTATGGATATGATTATGAATTAGTGAGTACGCTCTCTGAGAGAGGTTCTGGAGGATGCATAGATGGTTCCGGGAACGAATGACCTCAACAGACCTCCTTGAAAGCATGTTACCAAATCTTTCTGCCAGTTATCAATGTATTTATTGTCTGTCAGCTCAAACGCTTGAAAAAGGGGGCCAGAAAGTAAGACTAGATAAGCAAAATTCATTTGCTAAGTGGCTCCTTCTTGGAGCACGAATTTAATACTTAGTCAGTGACCTCAGGTGATGGGGTGTACTCCTGCCAGGGGACACAAGAATACCAGGAATATTGTTCCTTCTCATATATTGCATGACATGGAAAGCTGCCAGCACTGAGTGGCACATGTAACAGGAAAGGGCTCCATAGAAGGTTAGGCTTCCCTGGCACTTGGTCACATAATCCAACAGACCCTATGATACTACGGGTGTTAGCGGTGGGAAAAGGTTCAGTGTGGATTTCATGGCAAGCCCCAGTGAGAAAATCATAACACAGGCCCTTGGGATTTGAAGCAAGACCATGCCAACTGCAGCAAAGAATTCTAAGTCATTTTAGAAACAGTTCCTGATGAGTCACTGGGCCCTGGGAGAGACTGAACCTTTGATCTTGAGGAAACGTGACTCTGTATCTGAAATGAATTGCCTATTGTGAGCTGGGTTATACGGGATCAGCAGAGTCAAAAAGTCAGACAAGCCCAGCAACAGTCACAAGAAGGCACAGGTACATCTTGAATAGAGTCCATGAAAGACCAGAGGACATGAGTAAGCTGAAAACAAAGGCATCCCAGACAGCTGCCGCAGAAACACCAGTAGCTGTCTCCTGGCTCACTCCTGTGGTTCATCATGTGGCAGGTCTTGTACGACTGGATGAAGAAAGAGGAAAAAGCCCAAATTTGATTTATGAGTGAGGCAGCATGGTATGTGTGTGAAAGCAGAAAACAGATGGCAGCTACATTATAGCCATACTCAAAGGTGTCTTTGAAAATAACAGAGAGGGACAGTCTTCCCTATGGGCAGAGCTGGGAGCAGTTCACTCCGCTTTTTATGGAATGAGAAGTGGACCAAGCTGAGAATATATACAAATTGCTAAGAAGTGCCCAATTCCTGGCCAGCTTGTCATGGAGCTAGAAAGAAAAGGAATAGAAGATCAGAGACAAGGAGTCCTGGTGTAGGAGCATGAGGGTAGACATGGGAGTGGGCACAAAGTGTAAAGAGTTTTCTATCATACTTTGATGTTACCAGAAAACACTCAGTGTGAAAGAGTCACAGAAAACCAAGTAGACAAAATGACTTGGCCAGGCAACATTATCCAGCCTTTGCCATCAGCCATCCTGGATCTGGACTAGTTGGCACATTACTGGCAAGGTCTCTGTGGCAAAGATGGATGCTGTGCTTGGACCCAACAGAAGGGACTCCATTTGTTTTGGTCTATCTAGATACTGATGCTTCTGAATGTCCAAACTGCCGTCAACAAAAACCAACTCTGAGCGCTATTCTTTGACGAATCTATTTTGGTAGCAAGGAAATTACGTCCTGGAAGGAATAGGAGTTTATCCATAGAGGTAGATACCTATTCTTCATATGAATTTATCCATTTAAGCTCCACTGTTATCCAGGAGCATATTGAATGCTTGATCCACAGGTTTGGAATCCTACTCAACAGCTGTCTAACCAGGGGATCCACTTGGAGCAAAGGAGTTGTGAGAGTGGGCCCATGACCACTGTATTTACTGTCTGTATCATGTACGAAAATGCCCAGAATTAACTGGCCTACTGCTCTGACAGACCTTCTAGGAATGGCCTTCAAAAGGCATATCTAAATCACCAGCTTGGAGAAAATTCTCTGAAAGAATAGAGTGTCATCCTCAAGATGCATCCTTTTATATGCATTAAATCAGAGACCTATATATGGTGCTCTGTCAACATGGGAAGGATACATGGCCCAGGAGCCAAGGCTGGTAGCAGGTGGGGCTCCTCTTGTCACTTCCAATGATATACTGGGGGCCTTGTACTTTTCATTTCTGTAATTATGGGCTCTGCATTGTTAGCATTCCTGGTCCAAAGTAGATGTACTCTTGCCAGGAGACACAGAAAGAGTCCCATTTAACTGGAACACTTTGGACTTCCCACGTTCAGGGCCCAGTAGGTAAGAAGAGAGTCACAATCTTGGCAGGGAAAATTGATCCTGATGAGCAGAAGGAGGTAGGGATGCTTTTAGACAGACAATGGTGGCAGAAAGGAATGTATAGCACTCAGGTGATCTCGGGGCATGTCTTGGTATCTTTTGCCTTGGTATAACTCTGAACGAGCATATGCTTCTGAACGAGAAGCAACTCTGAACAGAGAAGCATATGAAAACCAAGGGTTCAAACCCCTTAGAAATGAAAGTTTGGCTCACATCAACAGGTAGGTCACCAAGGCCTGCCAACATGATAGTCGAGGTAAGGGACATGTGGGGATTCTCAAATTTGTCCTCCATATTGCCATCCTCAGTTTCATTTTTGCTCTTTATTAATCACATTGCTATAATTTAATTTTGCTGTTAGATTTTAAATACCTTACATTTCTTTATTTTTGATGGTTTCTAATAGTTGTTCTTTTTTTTAAATAGATCTTTATTGGAGTATAATTGCTTCACAATACTGTGTTAGTTTCTGTTGCACAGCAAAGCGAATCAGCCATACGTATAAACATGTCCCCATATCGCCTACCTCTTGCGTCTCCCTCCCATCCTCCCTATCCCACCCCTCTAGGTGGTCACAAAGCACCGAGCTGATCTCCCTGTGCTATGATGCTGCTTCCCACCAGCCAATTATTTTACATTTGGTAGTGTATATATCTCGATGCTACTCTCACTTCGCCCCAGCTTCCCCCTCCCACCCCATGTCCTCAAGTCCATTCTCTATGTCTACCTCTTTATTCCTGCCCTGAAATTAGGTTCATCAGTACCATCCTTTTTTTTTAGATTCCATATATATGCATTAGCATACAGTATTTGTTCTTCTCTTTCTGACTTACTTTACTCTGTATGACAGATTCTAGGTCCATCCACCTCACTACAAACAACTCAATTTCATTCCTTGTAATGGCTGAGTAATATTCCATTGTATATATGTGCATTAAAAAAATTTTTTTTTATCCATTCATCTGTCGATGGACATTTGGGTTGGTTCCATGTCCTGGCTATTGTAAATAGTGTTGCAGTGAACACTGTGGTACGTGTCTCTTTTTGAATTATGGTTTTCTCAGGGTATATGCCCAGTAGCAGGATTGCTGGGTCATATGGTAGCTCTATTTTTAGTTTTTTAAGAAACCTCCATACTGTTCTCCATAGTGGTTTTATCAATTTACATTTCCACCAACAGTGTAGGAGGATTCCCTTTTCACCACACACTTTCCAGAATTTATTGTTTATAGATTTTTTGATAATGGTCATTCTGACTGGTGTGAGGTGATACCTCATTGTGGTTTTGATTTGCATTTCTCTAATAATTAGTGATGTTGAGCAGCTTTCCATGTGCCTCTTGGCCATCTGTATGTCTTCCTTGGTGAAATGTCTATTTAGGTCTCCTGCCCATTTTTAAACTGGATTGTTTGTTTTTTTGATATCGAGCTCCATGAGTTGTTTGTATATTTTGGAGATTAATCCTTTGTCAGTTGCTTCATTTGCAAATATTTTCTCCCATTCTGAGGGCTGTTTTTTTGCCTTGTTTATGGTTTCCTTTGCTGTGCAAAAGCTTTTAAGTTTAATTAAGTCCCATTTATTTATTTTTGTTTTTATTTCCATTACTCTAGGAGGTGGGTCAAAAAAGATCTTGCTGTGGTTTATGTCAAAGAGTGTTTTTCCTATGCTTTCCTCTAAGAGTTTTATATTGTCTGGTTCTACATTTAAGTCTTTAATCCATTTGGAGTTTATTTTTGTGTATGGTGTTAAGGAGTGTTCTAATTTCATTCTTTTACATGTAGCTGTCCAGTTTTCCCAGCACTACTTATTGAAGAGGCTGTCTTTTCTCTATTGTATGTTCTTGCCTCATTTCTCAAAAATTAGGTGCCCATATGTGTGTGGGTTTATCTCTGGGCATTCTATCCTGTACCATTGATCTGTATTTCTGTTTTTGTGCCAGTACCATACTGTCTTGATTACTGTAGGTTTGTGATATGGTTTGAAGTTGGAGAGCCTGGTTCCTCCAACTCTGTGCTTCTTTCTCAAGATTGCTTTGGCTATTAAGGGTCTTTTGTGAAAAATGCCATTAGTAGCTTGATAGGGATTGCATTGAATCGGTAAGCTGCTTTGGGTAGTGTAGTCATTTTCACAATATTGATTCTTCCAATCCAAGAACATGGTATATTTCTCCATCTGTTTATGTCACCTTTGATTTCTTTCATCAGTGCCTTATAGTTTTCTGAGTACAAATCTTTTGTCTCCTTAGGCAGGTTTATTCCTATGTATTTTATTCTTTTTGTTACAATGGTAAATGGAATGTTGCCTTCATTTCTCTTACTGATTTTTCACTGTTGGTGTATAGGAATGTCAGAGATTCCTGTGCATTAATTTTGTATCCTGCAACCATACCAAATTCATTGATTAGTTCTAGTAGTTTTCTGGTGGCATCTTTAGGATTTCCTATGTATAGTATCGTATTATTGACAAACAGGGACAGTTTTACTTCTTTTCCGATTTGGATTCCTTTAATTTCTATTTCTTCTCTGATTGCTGTGGCTAGGACTCCCAAAACTGTGTTGAATAAGAATGGCGAGAGTGGACATCCTTGTCTTTTTCCTGATCTTAGTGGAAATGCTTTCAGTTTTTCACCATTGAGAATGATGATTGCTGTGGGTTTGTCATATATGGCCTTTATTATGTTGAGGTAGGTTCCCTCTATGCCCACTTTCTGAAGAGTTTTTATCATAAATGGGTGTTGAATTTTGCCAAAAGCTTTTTCTGTATCTATTGAGATGATCATATGGTTTTTATTCTTCAATTTGTTAATATGTTGTATCACATTGATTGATTTGCATATATTGAATAATCCTTGCATCCCTGGGATAAATCCCACTTGATCATGGTATATGATCCTTTTAATGTGCTGTTGGATTCTGTTTGCTAGTATTTTGTTCAGGATTTTTGCATCTATGTTCATCAGTGATATTGGTCTATAATTTATTTTTTTGTGATATTTCTGGTTTTGGCATCAGGGTGATAGTGGCTTCGTAGAATGAATTTGGGAGTGTTTCTCCCTCTGCTATATTTTGGAAGAGTTTGAGAAGGGTCAGTGTTAGCTGTTCTCTAAATGTTTGATAGAATTCGCCTTTGAGGCCATCTGGTCCTGGACTTTTGTTTGTTGGAAGATTTTTCATTATGGTTTCAATTTCATTACTTGTGATAGGTCTGTTTATATTTTCTAATTCTTCCTGGTTCATTCTTGGAAAATTGTACCTTTCCAAGAATTTGTCCATTTCTTCATGCTTGTACATTTTATTGGGATATATTTGTTTGTAGTAGTCTGTTATAATCCTTTGTGTATCTGCAATGTCAGTTGTGATTTCTCCTTTTTTCATTTCTAATTAATTGATTTGTGTCCTCTCCCTTTTTTTCTTCATGAATCTGGCTAAGGGTTTATCAATTTTATCTTCTCAAAGAACCAGCTTTTAGTTTTATTGACCTTTGCTATTGTTTTCTTCATCTCTATTTCATTTATTTCTGCTCTGATCTTTATGATTTCTTTCCTTCTACTGACTCTGGGTTTTCTTTGTTCTTTCTCTACTTGTTTTAAGTATAGGTTTAGATTGTTTATTTGAGATTTTTCTTGTTTCTTGAGGTGAGATTGAATTACTGTAAACTTCCCTCTTAGAACTGCTTTTGCTGTGTCCCATAAGTTTTGGGTCATCATGTTTTTGTTGTCATTTGTTTCTGTGTATTTTTTAAAATTTTTTCTTTGATTTCTTCAGTGATCTCTTGGTTACTTAGTAGTGCACTGTTTTTCCTCCATATATTTGTTTTTTTTACAGTTTTTTTCCCTGTAATTGATTTCTAATCTCATAGCGTTGTGGTCAGAAAAGATGCTTGATATGATTTCAATTTTCTTAAATTTTCTGAGCCTTCATTTGTGACCCAAGATGTGATCTGTTCTGGAGAATGTTCCATGTCTACTTGAGAAGAAAGTATATTCTGCCACTTTTGGATGGAATAGTCTGTAAATATCAGTTAAATCTATCTGGTCCATTGGGTCATTTAAAGCTTGTGTTTCCTTATTTATTTTCTGTTTGGATGATTTGTCCATTGGTGTATGTAGGGTGTTAAAGTTCCATACTATGATTGTGTTACTGTTGATTTCTCCTTTCATGGTTGTTAGCATTTGCCTTATGTATTGAGGTGCTCCTATGTTGGGTGCATAAACATTTATAATTGTTATATCTTCTTCTTGGATTGATCCTTTGATCATTATGTAGTGTCCCTCCTTATCTCTTGCAACAGTCTTTATTTTAAAGCCTTTTTTTTTTTTTTTTTTTTGGTACGTGGGCCTCTCACTGTTGTGGACTCTCCTGTTGCAAACCGCAGGCTCCAGACGTGCAGGCTTAGTGGCCATGGCTCACAGGCCCAGCCACTCTGCGGCATGTGGGATCTTCCTGGACCAGAGCATGAACCCGTGTCCCCTGCATCGGCAAGTGTACTCTCAACCACTGCGCCAACAGGGAAACCCTTAAAGTCTATTTTATCTGATACAAGTATTGCTACTCCAACCTTCTTTTGATTTCCATTTGCATGGAATGTCTTTTTCCATCCCTTCACTTTCAGTCTGTATGTGTCTGTAAGTCTGAAGTGGGTCTCTTGTAGATAGCATATATATGGGTCTTGTTTTTGTATACAATCAGCCAGTCTGTGTCTTTTGGTTGGGGCATTTAATCTATTTACATTCAAGGTTATTATTGATATGTATGTTCCTATTACCATTTTCTTAATTGTTTTGGGTTTGTTTTTGTAGGTCTTTTTCTTCTCTTGTGTTTTCCGCCTAGAGAAATTTCTTTAGCATTTGTTGTAAAGCTGGTTTGATGGTGCTGAATTCTCTTAGCTTTTGCTTGTCTGAAAAGCTTTTGACTTCTCCATGTAATCTGAATGAAATCTTTGCTGGGTCGAGTAATCTTGGTTGTAGGTTTTTCTTTTTCATCACTTTAGGTATATCCTGCCACTCCTTTCTGGCCTGCAGAATTTCTGCTGAAAAATCAACTGATAACCTTATGGGGATTCCTTTGTATGTTATTTTTTGTTTCTCCTTGCTGCTGTTAATATTTTTCCTTGAATTTAGTTTTTGTTAGTTTGATTAATATATGCCTTGGTCTCTTTATCTGAGGGTTTATCCTGTATGGGACTCTCTGTGCTTCCTGCACTTGGGTGATTATTTCCTTTCCCATGTTAGGGAAGTTTTTGACTATAATCTCTTCAAATATTTTCTCAGACCCCTTCTTATTCTCTTCTTCTTCTGGGACCACTATAATTCGAATGTTGGTGCATTTAGTGTTATTTCTTTTGTAAAATCCCACCTTATTATCTACTTTATAAAAATTCAGTCTGCATGACATTCTGCAGAAGTTTCATAGAACCTGCTTATATCTTTCTGGGGATGCCCAACAATTTTCTTTTACTCCATAGCTCAGAAGTCTGCTCTTCTTCTAAGCCTTTGGGGAGATATTTCTTTTTACTTTTCCTGCAGCATTCTCATTCCTGTTTACTTTTAACAAGTTTCACATATTTCCTATAATTATATTGGCTTTAAGTAGCAGAAATTCATTTAGGTAGCTTAAGTTAAAGCAAAACAAAGTTTAATATGAAGATGCTGAAGTGTATCTTGGAAACCAGTGAGCATTGAGAACAATTGATCCAGGGATAAAATGTCACTGGGACTTCCTCTAGATCTCATCTTTGCTTCTGTGATCACTTTCCATCTCTCCTCCTTCTCGCCTTTCTCCCCTCCCTCCTCCTCTTCTCTTTCTGACCAGCGGCCTTTGATTCACTCTGTTCTGAAACTGCAGGTGGTACAGTCTAAAACAAAGTTGTCATTAGCTCTCAAATAACATCACTTCTGTGGTGAAACTAACCTGACTGATCTGAAATTTTGTCCAAGCCCAAATTAACTGGGGAACAAGTTTACTGGCCCAGTTTTTTTCATGCATGGTCCAGTCATCTGTGGCCCGTGGACTGGAGTCATATAGTATTGGGTTGGCCAAAAAGTGTCTTTGGGTTTTAAGTAAAAATAAAAGACACATTTTTCATTTTCACCAAGAACTTTATTGAACAATGTATCTACCCTTTTGTTCCACTACCTTCTGCCATTTTTCAGGCAACTTCATAATTCCATCTTCCCAAAACTTTTTATCTTTCTGAGCAAAGAACTGTTCCAGGTGCCTTTTACAGTCTTCCAGGGAATGGAAATTTTTCCTAGTAAGAGAATTTTGTAAAGACCGAAATAAATGGAAATCTGAAGGTATGATGTCTGGTGAACACGGTGGATGAATCAGAACTTTCCAGCCAAGCTGTAACAGTTTTTGCCTGGTCATCAAATAAACATGCTCTACTGTGTTATCCTGATGGAAGATTATGCGTTTTCTGCTGACTAATTCTGGACACTTTTTGTTGAGTGTCACCTTCAGTTGGTGTAGTTGGGAGCAGTACTTATTGGAATTAGTCACTTCGTTTTCCGGAAGGAGCTCATAATATAGGATTCCCTTCCAATCCCACCATATACACAACAACACCTTCTTTGGATGAAGACCAGCCTTTGGTGTGGTTGGTGGTGGTTCATTTCACTTGTGCCAGGATCTCTTCCATTCCACATTGTTGTACAGTATCCACTTTTCAACGCCTGTCACAATTTGTTTTAAAAATGGAACATTTTCATTACGTTTAAGTAGAGAATCGCATGTGGAAATATGGTCAGGAAGGTTTTCTTCACTTAACTTATGTGGAACCCAAACATCAGAGCGATTCACATAACCAAGCCAGTGGAAATGATTTTCAATGCTTGATTTGGATATTTTGAGTATGTCGGCTATCTCCCACATGGTATACTGTTGATTGTTCTCAATTATTGTTTCAATTTGATTGTTATCAACTTCAACAGGTCTACCCGACCGTTGAGCATCTTCCATCGAGAAATCTCCAACATGAAATTTCACAAACCATTTTTGACATGTTCAATCAGTCACAGCACCTTCTCCATACACTGCACGAATGCTTTTTTGCATTTTGGTTGCATTTTTACCTTTCTTGAAATAATAAAGCATAATATGCCAAAAATGTTGCTTTTTTCCTTCCATCTGGTATATTAAAATGGCTAAACAAAAATTCACCAATTTTGATGTCATTTTTTAAATGCACACTGATATGACAGCTGTCACATACAATCTAACAAAATTGTTTTGAAGGAAGTCAAAGACAACTAAGTGCTACTAGAGCCATCTTATGGAAAAAACTGAATGAACTTTTTGGCCAACCCAATATCAAAGTTATGGCTACCACACAGATTAGAGGAGAAAAATGGTTCTCAGAGAAGTGTACGCTGTATTGTGCAGAATGGGACAGGGGGTGAGTGGTAGGGAGGAGATGGCTGGATAGGCATTCCAGTTGTTAGATATCTACTCACTTTCATCTGGTGTGGATACTTCTACTTGTAATTCCTGGCTCTTTAAAAATATAAACAAATCATAAGGGTACATGTATCTTTTCTAATTATGTTTTTTTTTTTTTTTCTGGATATATGCCCTGGAGTGGGATTGCTGGGTCATATGGTAGTTCTATTTTTAGTTTTTTTAAGTTCATTGAAGCACTATTTACAATGGCCAAGACATGGAGGCATCAACAGATGAATGGATAAAGATGTGGTATATAGACACAATGGAATATTACTCAGCCACAAAAAAGAACAAAATAATGCCATTTGCAGCAACATGGATGGGCCTAGAGATTATCACACTAAGTGAAGTAAGTCAGACAGAGAAAGACAAATATCATATCATTCATTTGTGGAATCTAATTTTAAAAAATGGTACAAATGAACTTATTTACAAAACAGAACAGACTTACAAATATCAAAAACAAACTTATGGTTACCAAAGGGAAAAATGTGGCAGGGAGGGATAAATCAGGATTAACATACACTCACTACTATATTTAAGACAGATAACTAACAAGGACCTACTGTATAGCACAGGAACACTACTCAATATTCTGTGATAACCTATATGGGAAAAGAATCTAAAAAAGAATGAATATACATATATGTATAACTGAATCACTTAGCTGTACAGCAGAAACTAACACAACTATAATCCAATAAAATTAAAAAATATATATAAACAAATCAGAAAATAGAAAGTTCAATCTTCAATAAAAGGCTCTTCCTGTTTCTATCATTGCCTAGTCCTCACCTCCCCACACTGTAGAAATTATAGCTTCCCATTTTCATCCTGCCATTGCCATTTCCCACCACTCTCTGCACAGGTATTAATTGGAATTTGGAGTTTCTAACTGAATAGAGGGAATGAGTTACTGGTGGGTAAAATATATTTTAGGTCACCTCAGATATTTGCAGGGCTTGGAGCAAATTTTTGGTTGCTTCACGGCATAAAAAAAGGCGATAATGAGGAGGAGTATTTCTACTTGTTTCCAGGTGGGTGGTGAATAGCACACATGGGTGTTCTTCTATCCAGTTCTACTGGTCTTATTATTGATGAAGATTTATTACCGATTTAGTTAACTTTCACCCCCCGTTTACAATATTGTATGTTTTCACATTTTTATTTTCTTAATATTGTGAAAGTGGAAATGAGGCTGGTGTGTACCAAAAAAGACAGTGAGATAATGATCACAGTAGAAATCTATGATTACACCTTTGGACTATGGAATTTCTTTTCTCTCTAATTTACATCTGTTAGAAATGCTTAGGTAACTGGGAAAGACTGCTTATTTTTCTCTTAACTTGATTTGGTTTTCCCTCAAATTTAATTTCTAAATAGCAGAGCACTTTTAAACATTATACTTAAAAATAGAATAGGTTAAATAATTCAAAAATCTATGTATTACTAAAAATAACCAGAATATCCATTTGTGCTGGTTAAATGCGTAATTTGTTTTAAAATGTGAATATGAAAAATATAGTAATTCAGAAAACCAGCATGGGAAATAACTAAAAAAAAGAAACTTTAAACAGGTTTTCCCACCTGACTACTATTTTTGGAGCCCTAGCAGGATAGAAAAGGAAATTAGTATTTAATAAAGAATTGGAAAGAATGGGTAGAGATTTAGTTAAGTAAAACAAGAAAAGGATTTTGAAATATGAATGAAATAGCATCAATAGTATTTTGTAGAAAAATATTAATAAAGTCTACTAAGCGAGTTCTGAAACATTTTGTACATTTTATGTGCTGTTGATTCTTCCAGGTAATGATGCTCCATTATATGAAGAGTCAATATTTGAATGATACAAGATTAAACAATAGATTGTCTGAATTGGCCTTGCTCATTTGATTTGCAAGATAACATGCCCTGAATTGAGAAACTATATTAACATTCATTTTGAGTTTTGAAGTGCTAAATTAGGCTACAAATCCAGTAATGAAAATTTGGAAGCACAAAAAACATTCAGAGGGTCAGGAAACAAATGGCAAAATCCATGATAGCCAGCAAGTTTAAGCTTCAACTGCTCTAGTGGAGCAAAACTTGATAACAGGAATGAGAAATCCATTATCGAGAAAAGTGATGTGATACCTAACAAAAGGAGAAATCAGAGAAAGCTTTGACAGGTATATTCAAAATATGTAATAAAATGAAAATTGTGAAGCATAGTAATAAAACAAACATATCTGGAGCCAATCCTAGCAATCTTAGCAAAAGACTTAGCAAAAGACAGCAATCTTAGTAAAAGACTTTTACCAATGCCAGTGAAGCTCTAAACATCTCTCCCAATAAGTGCCTTCTTTGCTCTCTCCCAGAGGACTGAACTGAATTTTGTTCAGTTTCTCCTTGTAATTTTACCACATGTATACGTATTCCTATAGCAATATATTATTAGGTTTTACAGTTTCTGAATTTTTAAAATTGAATTCATAATGAGACTTTTGAAATTTGCCTCTTTCACTCAACATTTTAAAGATTCACTCGTGTTGATATATGATATGTATACTACTTTCACTGTAGTATAGGATTCTACTTTGTGGTTATGTCATAATTTATTTATCCATTCCTCTGTTGATAGACATTGTTTGGTTTTGTCTTTATAATTAAAAAAAATCAGAAACAATGCCCCTGTGAATATTCTTGTCTGTATTTACTGGTGCACACTTGGAAGAGTTTCTCCAAAGCAGCACAATCTAACCAAACTTGTTGCACTGATGGAAATGTTCTGTCTGTGCTTTGCAACATCACAGCCAATACCTACATCAGGATTTTGAGCCCTTGCAATGTGGTTAGTACCACTGAGGAACTGAATTTTTAATCTAACTTAATTAAAAAAAATGGATCTTATGCACTCAATTTCCAAGAAAAATCAATCCATGGTGTGTTGAAATAAATGCGTTATTTTGAGGCAAAGATTAATGGGAAAAGGGGATAGTACATGTCATTTAGGATTTCCACATACGTTTTTCTTTTTTTACATCTTTATTGGAGTATAATTGCTTTACAATGGTGTGTTAGTCTCTGCTTTATAACAAAGTGAATCAGTTATGCATATACATATGTTCCCATATCTCTTCCCTCTTGCGTCTCTTTGTTTCTCTGATTAAATCTTTTCTTAAAAAATAAACCTTCACTTTATAAAATGGTTTTAGATTTACTGAAGATTTGTAAAGGTAGCACAGAGAGTTCCCATATATCTCTCACCCATTGTCTCTTATTTTCAACATCTTACATTAGTATTGCACATTTGTTAACAATGAATGAACCAGTATTGATACATCAAGTCCATAGCTTCCTAATATTCACTGATGTTAAATCAAAATTTACTTATAATAATTTTATCTGATGTCCTTTTCCTGTCCTAGGATACCATCTAGGATACCATATCAACTTTGGTCATCAAGTTTTCTTAGGTGCTCGATGACAGCTACTGCAATTTTCCTTGTTTTTGATGACCTTGGCAATTTTGAGGAGCGCTGGTCATGTGTTTTGTATAGTGTCCTTCTAGTGGGACTTGCTGACGTCTTTCTAATGATTAGGCTGGAGTTACGGGTTTTGGGGAGGAAGACAACAGAGGTAGTGTGATATTTTAATCACACTGTATCAAAGGTATATACTATGAAACTCATCCACATGACTTATCACTGTTTATGTTGACATTGATTACTCTTCCCCCTCTGCCTCACATTTTGTAATGAAGTCACTATGTGCAGCCCACACTTAAGGAACTGGAATTCTTTTGGATTCTTCTGCAAGTAAGATTTGTCTTTTATCACTCATTTACTTTTGTTTGTTTGTTTGTTTTTGCAGTACGCGGGCCTCTCACTGTTGTGGCCTCTCCCATTGCGGAGCACAGGCTCTGGACACGCAGGCTCAGCGGCCATGGCTCACGGGCCCAGCTGCTCCGCGGCATGTGGGATCTTCCTGGACCGGGGCACGAACCCATGTCCCCTGCATCAGCAGGCGGACTCTCAACCACTGTGCCACCAGGGAAGCCCCCTCATTTACTTTTTAATTCAATAATTAATTCAATAATTTATATCAGTATGGACTCTTGGATATTTATTTTATA
This sequence comes from Lipotes vexillifer, assembly GCF_000442215.2. Taxonomy (NCBI): domain Eukaryota; kingdom Metazoa; phylum Chordata; class Mammalia; order Artiodactyla; family Lipotidae; genus Lipotes; species Lipotes vexillifer. The sequence continues at coordinate 1,629,374 of NW_006797758.1, read as the reverse complement.
TCTTGGGTTATAATTCAATCCAGTTTCTTGCTCAAATTATTCTAGTTTTGGCCACTGCAGGCTTTTTTCAGTTGCTTCCTGTGCCTATTTGACATACTCCCATCAATGGTCTCACCTGTGTGTGTTTAGCACTTCCTTTCTGGCACTAAAAGAGGATCTGAGATCATCTTGTATATTTCCTGCCCCAATTCTAGAATCAGCCATTTCTCCAAGGAGCCTGGCTCCTTTTATTAGTAAATGGTATTAGAGATGAGAATTTGGGCACTAGGTATGCTTATTACTACTGGGTACTTTAATTCTAATTAACAAAATTTAAAAAAACTACTACTAACATGTAGTTAGTGGCTTCTGTATTAGACAGGACAGCTCTAGGCTACCTTTTTAGGAATGGACTTATTAAGTCACAGGGTATGTGTGAATGCTCAACTTTACAAGATAACTCTTAACTGTTTCTGAAGTGTACGTACACATTTACACTTCCAACAGCAATGTTTGAGTTTTGTGGTTCTATTTTCCACCAATACTTTGTATTTTCAGATTATCAAATTTTTGCCCATATGGTGACATCTTTATCTTTGGCCCTACTTTTTTCCTTACAGAAAGGAATTGAGGAGGAAAGTATTTCTGGATTTTTTTTTTTTTTACTTTTGTACATGTTTGTACATTAGCATTATAAACAGAGATAGATTTTTAACTGCATATTCATATACTTGCTTTATTTTGAAAAGGCATGAAAGCAATTACAAGACAGTATGAAATAGAGAAGTATTTATTTTAGCCTAATCTGCCTCCAGAGAGACCACCCTTTTATCCAGAGAAGTAATTGTTTACTATAATAATTGCCTTATATCAGTGGTATTTTGAAGAAATGGAAAAAATCAGAGCAGTGCCCTCAATTAAGTATTGCTGTACAGAAAATGCCAGCACTACAGGAAAGCAAGGTAAGCTATAGACTGAATTAACTGGCCCAAAACAGAAATTGAGAAGCATTCTTGCCTTAAAGAGATGTAAGTTCTTATACACATCTCCATTTCTTTTTATCTAATATCTGGAAAGAATAAAAAGGATTGTTTCCTGTAGCAGGCTGGGTTGGATTCTGAGGTAATAGCATTTGAAAGTCACATGATAGAATGATGTCAGCAGTCATCAGCTTAAAACGGGCATGATGACAAGATAAAACAACATTGCAAATAAATTGTTGATGAAATAGGGAGAGTGAAAATTGGAGTGGAAAAAGTAAAATGAAACAAACGTGGGTATAAATTATTGAAATGTTTGCCCTCCTTCTACCCATAAAGCCACTTAGGAATTGGGAGAGGGGGTTTCTCCTTATCTTTCTCAAAATTATCCTCCAAATTATTGTGATCATTGACACAATCCCTTACTTATTTGAATTTCTGAACCTACCATATGAAACATTGTTCTAAGAGAAAATGATTTAGCCCTGTTCAGTTGATACAAACGAAGGGGATGATATATGTAAAATTTTTGAAAATAAGTATTCAACAGATAAAAATTCAAATTCATTCTGAATTTCTGCTCTGCTGAAGGCATTACTACATGAAAAGATATTGCACTGGAAAAAGAAATCAATATCAGTCTGTGAAAAACCCAAGAGAAAACATCTTGAATGAAGTCTGTCATTCAATAGAAAGCTCACAGTTATGGACTACAGTGAAAAGAAATACTGATTCTTGACCTTCTTTACCTCATAGACCATTAGAAGAGTTTTACGACTGTGAACAAGAAAGGAAGGATCAAAATGAGAAATATTGTGTTGCCTAAAAAGCTATTTGAAGATAGTAAATAAAAAAACGTTCAAATAAAACTTCAAACATGCCAAAATATTAAGTGCTAATATATATATTTAAAATAGCAAGTACAAGAATAAATTACTTTTACCATTTTTAGTTAACCTGTCATATAATGTCATAAGAGACTTGTAGTTGTCATGGAAGTGTGTACAATGTACAAAACACACCCATGCATTAAGGGACTCCACCTTGGAGAGTCCCTTTGGTTTGAATTTGCAAAGGGAATTTATAATTCTTCTTATGTCAAAGTCCTTAAAATGGATGTTAAATACTTACTCATTTTTTATATTTAGAAGTCTTTCAAACTTTTATCATTATTTTGTGCTTTATCCCAGTTATGTCCACTTTCCTTTTTCATCTCTTGTAACCTGATATTATCTGCAAAATATACTGGAAAAAACAAAATATATTTCATTGACATAATACATGCTTAAAGAAAAAGAAAACTAGCTATTTTAAAATGATCAAGTTGGACCCTACCAGGTACTGGTGAAGATGTTAGAACAACAGAAAATCTTATGTGTGTGGTGGGAGTATAAATATGTAAATGAGTTTGAAAAACAATTTGGCAATATCTAGCAAGGCTGAAAATGACCCTCTGATCGGCAATTACATAATTCATGCCCATGAGCTGAAGGAGATATATATACAAGAATACTCATTACTTTGTTGTTTGCAATTAAACTGAAAACAACAAAAATACCCATCAATAGAATGGATAAATTGTTATATATTCTTATAAGTGATTAATACTAGTAGCAGTTAAAGTGAATGAGCCAGAAATATGTGTATCAATATATATAAATCTCAAAAAGTACTTTAAACAAATTAACACTAGTTGTATAAGGCCATATAAAGAATGATAAAATTTATATGTAGTTTGGATACTTGCAAAGGATGCTATATAGTTTAAGGATACATGTTTTATAGTCAAAGTATAAAAACATGAAAGGAAAGAATAATGCCAAATTCAGGATAGTGATTATCAATGGAAAGGAGAGGGGTGCAACATTTATATCTGTAATATTATGTTTGTTTATTTTTTAAGTACATCTAGGTCATTATGTTATTTTCTATATATGTTTTGTATGACTGAAAATATTTCATAATAGGATAAAATCTTTTTTAGGCTATTATTTCTATAGTGTTTGTTGCCCAAAGTAAAACTATTCATGTCACAAGGAGTTAATCCTCTGGCTTTTAAATATGAAAAACCTACTTTTTTAAGATATTCACCCCAGTTGTCATTTTTATTTGCAGTGAAACATACAAAACTGGAAAATGTACTAACGTAACACTGAAATATCACTACTGAAAAATATTGCCTAGTATTCCAATGATCCTTCATCGATGTGGGTACTAGGAATGCAAAGAGGGTATGCCTTTTTATCACTGTATCCCTCCCTACCTTTATTGCTTGGGACAGCATAGCAGTCTAACATACATATGTACCAAAGCAGATGCAAGAAATTATTTTTAAGTGACATGATGCAAGTTCATTTAAAGAAGAGCCAAATAGGTGAAGTTTGTCTCTTGTACCACCCTTATCTGCTCCTCCCTCATCCCCATCAACCTCCGCCTTCTCAAAGTTTGTTTAAGCAGTGATAGTTATCAGACGTGCATACTCCCAAATATTCTATACTCTAACACTGTCCCCCCTAAGCAGGAAATGAAGCTCAATGGCATGAGTGTAGTGGGAAGATTTCCCAGGAGGACAGACCCCAGCATCCTATAGTTGCTGTATACACTTATGTGAGACAGGATACCTGGGGATACATACTATAAATTAGAAGAATTTAATGAACTAATTCTGACTAGCAGTTGTTCTCTTTGTAGTAAATTTGGAAATGGAACTAGGTAAACTCTAGGATATTTTCCAGCTCTAAAATGTGCATAATTCTACTTTATTTACCCAGCATGCAATATTCTAAGGTATTACCAGGTAGTGTTAAGCAAATATGGCAGAGGAGATAGAGATTTGAGTATGAGTCACAAGTTTTAAAGGACTTGCATCTAGGAAGAGATAAGTGAAACAAGAGCTACAGAAGAGCACACAGTAAAATATGTGATATACCGTTAATTCTTCAAAGACATTTGCTATTGTTAATATTAAATAACATATATTGGGCACTTTTATACACATCACCTCTAAGGCTAGGAATACTGAAAGACAAGTATTAATTATCCCTATTTTATGTTGATAAAATAAAGGCTCATATAAATTTAGGAAAATATTAAAGTTACCCAGATAAAAGGATGTAGAACTATAGTTTAATTTAGGTTGTCTGGGTACAGATGATGTTTCGTTTACTACAGTATACTGCCTGCATTACATACACTCTCCACTTGATTTCTTAAAACCATTTTTAAATAAGAAAGTAATCTGGGATTACATGTCTATTGCTACTAAATATAAACAATAACAAATATGGGAGTGAAAGCAAGGTGCCCCTTCACAACCTCTTTCACCTCAGTATTCCCACCTCCCTCCTTCACAATTTGGGATCATGCTACACATATTATTCTGTGACCTTTTATTTTTTCAGTGGGAGAAAAAAAAATCTTGTAGTTATTTCCTATCTGTTCATGCAAACCTATCTCAATATTCCATACCATGATTTTAAACATTTCCTTAAAGTCAGAAATCACTTTGAAGCAGCTCCTAAACCATCTAATCCCCAAATCCTAGTTTTTGAAAAGAACCTTTTAGAAGATTTGAGCTCCAAAGAATATATATATATATATATATATATATTATATATATATAATATATATATATATATTATATATATTTTGTTTGTTTGTTTTGTTTTGTTTTTGGAAAATACCTGTTTAAGATTTAAAAATAATGCATACAAAATTTTTGGAACATTTTATATAATCAATAATGGTTTCTATTACTATTATAAATCAACTTAAATATATAAAACAAAGGGCTCCATAGGAGAGCTAAAGGGCACCAGAGAAGAGGGAGTGCAAAGAATAATAATTAATAAAGAAACCCTTTCCCAAAAGGTTTTAGAAAAAGCCTTACCCAGTAAATGGGTTTTAAATTAGAGCAAAGATTTAGAGAGTTTTAAAAGTGCATGTCAGAGGTATTAGTTTTTAACACAGACATATTGAATTCTTCCTGTCTTTTCCATCATGGTCCCATGTGTGAGCATATTAGCCTGAGAGTAAAGAGCTCTAAATAGTCTGTAAGCACAAAGAACAAAGTAATAGAATGACGGCCTTAATGGCAAGGAACAGGGCAGGCAGTATGAAAACAGGCATGTTGAGAATGGGATACTGAAAAAAGAAATAGGTAGGTGCTATTTATCCCTGGGATTTGATATATGTAGTTTTTTTTCCCCCCACACATTGGCAAATTCTGGTGAAATAATGATGTCTGTTGATAATTTATTAATTCAGGGCATTCGCTTTAAATATAGTAGGAGAGTCTATGGATTACTTCTGGTGTCTTCTAATTGTCTGGTGCTCTGATATTATTCTATTGATTGCACTTTTCCATTGTGTATCCAAAGGTAGATGAAATCATGAAATATGAATGAGATGCCTCATTAACCTTTGGGCTTCTGAGTGTCTAATCTATGTCATTGGCAAGAGAAGCCTGGAAGCACTGCAGGGGGTTGAAGGGAGAGAAAGGACAGTTTACTTCCTGGCTGGCAAACTCTGCCATGCCAAGGGCTGGCATGGTGCCTGCTCTGACACAATGGGATCCTGCATTACACTAGAGATGCTGACATTTTTGTGAGCATAAATGTACTATAGGAAGCTTGCTGAAGTTCAGAATATCAGGTTCATCTCCAAAGATTCTGATTCAGCAGCCTAAGGTAGATTTTAGGCATCTGCATTTAACAAGCTCCCAGGTGATTCGGCTGCAGGTGACCTGCGGACCACACTTGGTGGAACATTACCTTAGACCCTCTTCAACAAGGAGGGCTTAAGATGACAAAATTTAGATTTCTTGTGGTTTTTACCAGAACATGTAGAACTGTTTTTATTTTCATTTGGAATAAGTTTCCAACCAAATTATATGATATCTGGATAATGGCTATTACTTCCATACCATCAGAAGCTACTCTGTCAACAAAGAAGTTGTCATTTAGACTATTTAGGGCTCTTTTTCTCCAGAATTTACAGTAGACTCAAAGTGGTATAGCCATAATCATATGAGATAATTCAAGAAGTTAAAATTTTCAAATGTTAACAAAAATGCAGGTGCCAAACTAGAAGTCCAGGACAGCTAATGTTCAAAAAGCCCGAACTCCTCAATGGGTTTTGCAGTTGCAAGTTGACTTATATCATATCAAAGTAAATAGTAGCTAGGGCTATTATGATTCCATAAGGTGATAAATAGACCATAATAACAGCACAAGAAGATAGGAAGCCCAGTTTTGTAGGGATCCTGTGGAAATGCTTAAAGAACAAGAAAGGGAGAATTGTTTCCAATCACCTGTCCTGAAATAGATCTATGTCCCCTTCTGGTTCCCTCAGAAACCACCCATGCTATCTTGAACTAATGGGGACTGGGATTTGACTCAATGTCTTCCTACTGTAACTGAGCAGGACCCTATGGGGCTTTTCCGGGACAGACCCCTCCCCCATGTCCTCTGCTGTAGCTCCTCTCTGAACTACCCAGATAACAGTATCTAATGCACATTTCCTGAGTTGTTTTATAGATGCCCCACCAAATGAAAGAATTAACTACTTGATGAACATGAACACATAGCCCCCAGACCTACTGGTGCCTAAGGATTGATAATGTTAACCCCTGTGACACCACCCTGTTACCTCACCATCAACCAATTAGAGAATTGTGCACGAGCTGATCACATACCCTGAGATGCCCCTCCCTCACCTTGCCTTTAAAAATGCTTGCTGAAACCCATTGGGGAGTTCAGGCTTTTTGAATGTTAGCTCTCTTGGACTCCCTGTTTGGCGCCTGCAATAAACACTGCACTTTCCTTCATCAGTAGATAGGCTTTGCTGTGCATGGATGAGCAGACCCAGGTTTGGTTCAGTGATACTACCTTCTCTTTTCTTTGTCCTCAGTAATCCCTCTGATTCCATTGCTTTTTCCCTTATAGACAAAAGCTTAGTTAATTCCTTGTTTAACAGTTACTTTCTTGCTGTTTCGTACACGTGCTGTTACTGTCATCTTTAATTTCCATCTTCCTTGTCTGCTTTGCACTCCTGCCTCACACCTTGGGAAAATCTATAATCACCTTCATCTTTCTCTCTTCAATTGAGAAGGTCAAAGAATAACTTAACATAATTGTTAAGCATAAAATTTATGACAGAGAGGTACATTATAACAAGAAAAAGAAAAGTCATACATTTTGAAATATTAGATATAATAATAATAAGAAAAACTGTCATCAGGATGTAAAAGGCCTTAAAAAGCTCAGAAAATTTTCGGAATTCCTAAAATAGTTTTCATCTACCAACTCATTCTCCACTAATTAAAATTACTTTGCCTCAAGGAGCTGCTTTCAAGATAAACTGCGTTAGATTAGATAAGCTATGTTAAATTCTATTGCTTTCAGTTTTTTTCAATTCTAGAGTTGTACTGCTTGGTTTTTCACACACACACATATTTTGGTTTGTTTTAACACTTTAGATTCAGGATAAACAGGTTTTCTTTGTGGGTAGTTGAGAGATTTTGCTCCATTTGAAAACATTAACTCAGCAGGGAAAAACCTTTCTAGTTATGAATGCTGTCTTATAATGAATTTCTGCACACGACAGGAAAAATAATCTGAGAGGTTAGGAAAGGATATGAGAAGTCATCTAACTCAGCTCCTTCGTTCTACAGAAACTGAGGATCAGAAGGGTTAAAGTCACATCACTAATTAGTGGCAGAGCTGGCATTAGAAGCCATCTCTTCTAACGTGATTTCTTTATATTATGTTTTACATTTGTACATTGGGTTTGTCTATAGAGAGATTGTATTAATTATTTAATGCATAGATCAAACATTTATTGTGCTACTACCATGTGCACGGGTCTGTGCTAAACATGTGAAATACCAAGATAGGGAAAATGAAATAGTTTCCGCTCATGTTTCTCACAATGAGATTTATATTATTATTGTTTTTTCAGATAAAAAGTAATCTGTATCTGAATGTATTTGTTCTCAAGCAACCACTCCCAGAATCCAATAATGAATGAACCCACGTTCAGACAAAATTATAACAGAACCATGTGCCTTAAGGCTACTGTAGAGATTCTTGATCTTGCTCAATAGCCTCTTTTAAAAATGATTAGATCAATTAATTAATAATCCACTTTATTCCAGAAATGCTATAGTTACAATACAAGCTAATTCTTTTTCTTTTCTTTTTGTAAAAGTCTAGTGTTGCCTAAGAGACATTTGGAGGAACTGGCTCAGAAGGTTTAACATAATGGTTTTCAAATTCAGTCATTCATTTAACAAATACTTATCAAGTACCTATTATATTATAGGGATTTTCTATTTGTGGAAAAGACAAATAACCTCTTCCTCCCTGGGGCTTGTATTCTAGAGGTAGAGACAATGAACAAATAAGGAAAAACGTAACTAAATAAACAAATGAATAACATACTTTCAGATTCTAATTGTGTGATTTAACTAAGCAAGGTAATGTAGTAGAGGGAAGGGAGATAAGTGAAAAATCTGCTTTAGATTGGATGTTGAGGGAGGATCTCTGAGAATTAACATTAAAGTTGAGAGGTAGAGGATAAGAAGGAACCAACCAAATAAAGACCTGTGAAAAACGATGTACCAGGAATTTGATGGCAAGTGCGACAGCCTGAAACGGGGAAGAATGCAGTTTGCTAAGAAATGTGTGGCTACAGCTTAATGAAGAATGAGATGAGGTTGGAGACAGAGGCAGAAGAAATATTATGCAAAGCCTGACAGAACATGGAGATGAATTTAAATTTTATTTGAAGTGTTGTAGAGGTTGTTGGAAAGTATCAGAAAAATTTAGATACTGTAAAACATACTCTTTGTGGTGTACAGTCCTATGGATTTTGGCAAATGCATGAAGTCGAGTGTTGACCTCCACAGTCATTAAACAGAACACTTCATCATACCCCAAATCCCTTACACTGGCCATTTGTAGACAAATTCTTCCTTCTCTTTCAACCTCTGACAACCATTGATATGTGTCCCTACCTAAAGTTTTGCCTTTTACCATATAAATGGTGTCACAAAATATATGGCCTATAGACGTGGCTTCTTTTATCTGGCATAATGCATTTGAAATTCATCAAGATTGTGTGAATCAAGTCCATTCTTTTTGATCACGGAGTATAATAGCATTGAATGGATGTACTGGAGTTGGTTAATTTACTATTTGAAGAATACCTGACTTATCCCCAGTTTGGGGGGTTTAAAAAAAAACAATGAATATTCATGTAAAGGTAGTCGTATGAACAGAGTTTTCACCTTTCTTTAGTAAATACCTAGATACGCGACTGCTGGGTCCTGTGGTAAGTACATGTTTAACTTTTAAGAAAGCATCGAACTATTTTCCAAAATAGCTGTAACATTTTGCATTCCCACCAGCCACGTATGAGCATTCCAAATCTTCTTCATCCTTCTAGGTACACGGTTTTCCCAATTAAAAAAAAATTAGCCATTTTAAAGTGTGCTTGGCGATATCCTCACTGTTGTTTTAATTTACATTAAAAATATCAAGTATCGGGCTTCCCTGGTGGCGCAGTGGTTGAGAGTCCGCCTGCCGATGCAGGGGACACGGGTTCGTGCCCCAGTCCGGGAGGATCCCACATGCCGCGGAGCGGCTGGGCCCGTGAGCCGTGGCCGCTGAGCCTGCGCTTCCGGAGCAGGCTCCGCAATGGGAGAGGCCCATGGACCAAAACAACAAACAAAAAACACAAAAATACCTGGTCCAGGATCCACAGTTCCCTGAATTTGCCTTCCCTTCCCCAGCCCTCCCTTTAAAAAAAAAAAATAAATAAAAAAAATAAAAATATCAAGTATCTTTTTATATGCTTATTTTCCATGTGTATCTTCTTCAGCAAAATGTCCAAATATTTGCCACATTTTTATTGGGTTGTTTGCTTTCTTATTGCTGAGTTTTGGGAGCTTTTAAAAATTTTAGACTTTCACTGACATCTTCCAATATACTGATTTCATTCTCAGTTGTGTCATGTCTACAAAGGCATTCCTTTATTGCTGTTACTGTTTTTCACTTCTAGCATTTTCTTTCTTTCTATCTCACTCCTTTCCTCACTACTTCTCCCTTTTTTCTTCCCTCCTTTTCCTTCCTTTCTCCTTTCCTTCCTCCGTCCCTTTTTCCCTTCCTTCCTTCCTTCCTTCCTCTCTCTGGTGACAATTCCCATCTGATCTTGAATTAATAAGAATATTTTGGAGCCATTACATATTAGTCATAGTTATTTTAAGGTCCCTGTCAAGTACTACCAACATCTGTGTCATAGCTGGGTATGGTTGTATCAATTGCTTTGTCTTTTGGCAGTATGTTGTACCTTGTGGCCATTTTATATGTCTCATAATTTTTGCTGAAAGCTGGATATTTTGTGTAGGACAGTGGAGACTGAGATAAATAGGTTTTATGCATAGTAATGAATAGGCCTTTCCTTCTGCACCTGATGGGTTCAAAGCCATGAAATTGAAATTTGCTTAGTTTTTTTTGTAATATATGGATGAGAATGATGCTCTTTCTAGGTTGTCACATTCTAGGAAGAAACTCAGAAGTCTCCATATTAGAAACTGTAAGCAGGAAAATTATGTGATTTGATTGACTGATATTCTAAAAATTATACAGACTCCTGGGTGTTGACTGGATTGGAGGAGGGCAAAAGTGAAAATGGAAATACCAACTCATTTAAGAGGCTACTGTAATAGTTTGGACTCAGCAACCTGTCGTTTGCAAAATGTTGTCCTAAGTATCCAGTTGAGTCAATATACTGCATGGGACTATTAAATACAAGCCCGTTGAATGTTGAAGGATGTCTGCCAAAAATCTGTGATTCCATTTTTGGGATAGTTGCTCCATAGCCCTTATTCATGAAAAAAAAATTATAAAAGAGTCTGTTAAAAATCACTCCTAGGGCTTACCTGGTGGCACAGTGGTTGGGAGTCCGCCTGCCAATGCAGGAGACACGGGTTCGTACCCCAGTCCGGGAGGATCCCACATGCCACGGAGCGGCTGGGCCTGTGAGCCATGGCCGCTGAGCCTGTGTATCCAGAGCCTGTGCTCTGCGGCGGGAGAGGCCACAACAGTGAGAGGCCCGCGTACCATAAAAAAAAAAAAAAATCACTCCTAATTAATGGAAATTAAGCCATGTCACTTGTCCAAAATCAGATTATACCAGTCCTTCCTCTGCATCCCTCCAGGGGTTGCCCACAGCAGCTCAGATGGTAACCAAACCCTTCGTCCAGGATTTTAGTCTCTGTCTACCTCTCTGTGCTCATCTTCTGTCACTCTTCCTTTTGTTCACTAAGCTTCAGTCACACTAGCCTTCATTCCAGGCTTCAAGACCACAGGCTGACAATTGCTTTAGAGTCCTTCCTGTATCTGAAGGGTTTTGCCTGGGCCATTTACACCTCTGACTAAAGATGCTGAGATTTATAATATGTCAGGAAGGAAATGGATAAAATTTCAATGAAATATCTCATTAGCTGATAAAGCTATAATCAGGAAGGAGTTACGCATTGCCATTTATCCAGCCATAGATGACCATAAACATACTGTTGATGAAAGTGAACAATTTGGCAAGAATTGATTACTTGCATCAGTGACAGTGGTTCCTGGACCATTTTGGATCTTCTCCAACTGCTTTACCTAGCTGAGCTTTTTGAAAATATAAACTGTAAAATATGAGGGATTGTTACTGGGGCTTAGTCAGAATGTTCTCTGTAGATTAATTTTAGGCAGTTGACCTGGGCTTGGAAATTTGGGAAATAATAGTCCCTGTTGCCTACTATGATCTCACTCATCTTTCGTATCTCTATTTTGTTTCAGGATCTGTTCTTATTCCTGACCCTCATGGATAAAATCAAGACTTCCTAGAGGATGTATTATGACATTAAATGAAACATTTTTACATTTGGGAAAAAGCCAAGGTTGCTTCTTCCAATGAGTATTTCATCTGACCCCGCCCCCAACTCTACTTCTCATACTGGAGCATGACTCTTTCATATGAACGGTTAACGATTAGAATGGGTAGAGGGTCCTAAATCACACAAGTTGGGCTGTCAGATAAAATCCAGAACACTCAGTGCATTTCGAATTTGAGACAAATGACAAATACTTTTGTAGTAAAATCATGTCCCAAATATTTAAAGGGAAATATTTATACTAAAAAAGTAGAGAACAGAGTTCAATTCTTTTTAAGGTGAAATATTTTCCAGTACAGTTATAAAAATCAACCAAAATAGAAAAATTTCTAGTTTTCTACAATAAAACAAAATGTATTCTTTGTTTAAATGAAACTCAAATTTAACTGGGAGTCCTGTATTTTTTAAGAAAATATTTATTTATGTATTTATTTATTTAGCTGCCCTGGGTCTTCACTGTGGCACGTGGGCTCTTTCAGTTGTGGCATGCGAGCTTAGTTGCGGGCATGTGGGATCTAGTTCCCTTACCAGGAATCAAACGTGGGGAGTCCTGTATTTTTATTTGCTAAATATGGCAACTATAGCTGTATACACTGTCTAGCCTGGCTTCAAGAAATTTACCAAGTGAGGAGGAGAGACCTTCAAGATGGTGGAAGAGTAAGACGCGGAGATGACCTCCTTCCCCACAAATACATCAGAAATACATCTACACGTGGAACAACTCCTACAGAACACCTACTGAATGCCGGCAGAAGACCTCAGACCTCCCAAAAGGCAAGAAACACCCCACGTACCTGGGTAGGGCAAAAGAAAAAAGGAAAAACAGAGACAAAAGAATAGGGACGGGACCTGCACCAGTGGGAGGGAGTCGTGAAGGAGGAAAGGTTTCCACACACTAGGAGCCCCTTCGCGGGCGGAGACTGCAGGTGGTGGAGGGGGGAGCTTTGAAGCCGCGGAGGAGAGAGCAGCCACCGGGGTGCAGAGGGCAAAGCGGAGAGATTCCCGCACAGAGGATCGGCGCCGACCGGCACTCACCAGCCCAAGAGGCTTGTCTGCTCCCCCGCCGGGGCGGGCAGGGCTGTGAGCTGAGGCTCGGGCTTTGGTCGGAGCGCCGGGAGAGGACTGGGGTTCGCAGTGTGAACACAGCCTGCAGGGGGTTAGTGTGCCACGGCCAGCAGGGAGTCCAGGAAAAGGTCTGGAGCTGCGGAAGAGGCAAGAGACTTTTTCTTCCCTCTTTGTTTCCTGGTGCGCGAGGGGAGGGGATTAAGAGCTCCGCTTAAAGGAGCTCCAGAGAAGGGCGCGAGCCACGGCTATCAGCGCAGACTCCAGAGACAGGCATGAGACGCTAAGGCTGCTGCTGCCGCCACCAAGAAGCCTGTGTGCGAGCACAGGTCACTCTCCATACCTCCCCTCCCTGGAGCCTGTGCAGCCCGCCACTGCCAGGGTCCCGGGATCGAGGGACAACTTCCCTGGGAGAACCCACGGCACGCCTCAGGCTGGTGCAACATCCTGCCGGCCTCTGCCGCTGCAGGCTGACCCCGCACTACGTGCCCCTCCCTCCCCCCGGCCTGAGTGAGCCGGAGCCCCTGAATCAGTGGCTCCTTTAATCCCGTCCTGTCTGAGAGAAGAACAGATGCCCTCAGGCGACATACATGCAGAGGCGGGGCCAAATCCAAAGCTGAACCCTGGGAGCTGTGCGAACAAAGAAGAGAAAGGGAAATTCCTCCCACCAGCCTCAGAAGCAGCGGATTACATCTCCACAATCAATTTGATGTACCCTGCATCTGTGGAATACATGATAGACAACGAATCATTTGAAAATTGAGAGCAATGATATATATATATTTTTCCTTTTTCTGTGAGTGTGTATGTGTATGTTTCTATGCGTGATCCTGTCTGTATAGCCTTTTTTTACCATTTGTCCTAGAGTTCTCTCTGGGTTTTTTTTCTTCTAATTTTAGTATAGTTTTTAGCACTTGTTATCATTGGTGGATTTGTTATTCGGTTTGGTTGCTCTCTTCTTTCTTTCTTTTTTTATTACTTTTAATTTTTTTACTTTTAATAATTTTTATTTTAATAACTTTATTTTATTTATTTATTTTACCTTTCTTTCTGTCTTTTTTTCTCCCTTTTATTCTGAGCCTTGTGGATGAAAGGCTAGAAGGAATCAATAGCAGAATAACTGAGGCAGAAGAACAGATAAGTGATCTGAAAGATAAAATAGTGGAAATAACTACTGCAGAGCAAAATAAAGAAGAAAAAATGAAAAGAATTGAGGATAGTCTCAGAGACCTCTGGGACAACATTAAACGTACCAACATTTGAATTATAGGAGTCCCAGAAGAAGAAGAGAAAAAGAAAGGGACTGAAAAAATATTTGAAGAGATTATAGCTAAAAACATCCCTAATATGGGAAAGGGAATAGTTAATCAAGTCCAGGAAGTGCAGAGAGTCCCATACAGGATAAACCCAAGGAGAAACACACAAAGACACATATTAATCAAACTATCAAAATTAAATACAAGGAAAAAATATTAAAAGCAGCAAGGGAAAAGCAACAAATAACACACAAGGGAATCCCCATAACGTTAACAGCTGAACTTTC
>NW_006797758.1:1608871-1614855 GCF_000442215.2 Lipotes vexillifer | reverse complement strand
CAGCAGGAACTCTGCAAGTCAGAAGGGAGTGGCAGGACATATTTAAAGCAGTGAAAGGGTAAAACCTACAATCAAGTTTACTCTACCCAGTAAGGATCTCATTCAGATTTGACGGAGAAATCAAAACCTCTATAGACTAGCAAAAGCTAACAGAATTCAGCACCACCAAACCAGTTTCACAACAAATGCTAAAGGAACGTCTCTAGGCAGAAAAAACAAGAGAAGGAAAAGACCTACAATAACAAACCCCAAACAATTAAGAAAATAGTAACAGGAACATATATATCAACAATTACGTTAAATGTAAATGGATTAAATGCTCCAACAAAAAGACACAGACTGGCTGAATGGACCCAAAACCAAGACCCGTATATATGCTGTCTACAAGAGACCCACATCAGATCTAGGGACAAGTACAGACTGAAAGTGAGGGGATGGAAAAAGATATTCCGTGCAAACAGAAATCAAATGAAAGCCGGAGTAGCAATTCTGATATCAGACAAAATAGACTTTAAAACAAAGACTATTAAGAGAGACAAAGAAGGACACTACATAATTATCAAGCAATCAATCCAAGAAGAAAATATAACAATTGTAAATATTTATGCCCCAACATAGGAGCACCTCAATACATAAGGCAAATGTTAGCAGACATAAAAGGGGAAATTGACAGTAAAACAATCATAGTAGGGGACATTAACACCCTACTTTCACCAATGAACAGCTCCAAAATGAAAATAAATAAGGAAACACAAGCTTCAAATGATACATTAAACAAGAGGACTTAATTGATATTTATAGGACATTCCATCCAAAAACAACAGAATACATTTTATTCTCAGGTGCTCATGGAACATTCTCCAGGATAGATCATATCTTGGGTCACAAATCAAGCCTTGGTAAATTTAAGAAAGTTGAAATCGTATAAGTAACTTTTCCAACCACAATGCTATGAGACTAGATATCAATTATAGGAAAAAATCTGTAAAAAATAAAAACACATGAAGGCTAGATAATATACTATGAAATAACCAGATCACTGAAGAAATCAGAGAGGAAATCAAAACATACCTAGAAACACATGACAATGAAAACACGACAACCCAAAACCTATGGGATGCAGCAAAAGCAGTTCTAAGAGAAAAGTTTATAGCAACACAATCCTACTTCAAGAAACAAGACACTTCTCAAATAAACAACCTAACCTTACACTTACAGCAATTAGAGAAAGAAGAACAAAAAAACACCAAAGTTAGCAGAAGGAAAGAAGTCATAAAGATCAGATCAGAAATAAATGAAAAAGAAATGAAGTAAACAATAGCAAAGATCAATAAGACTAAAAGCTGGTTCTTTGAGAAAATAAACAAAATTGATAAACCATTAGCCAGACTCATCAAGAAAAAAAAGGAGAAGACTCAAATCAATACAATTAGAAATGAAAAAGGAGAAGTAACAACTGACACTGGAGAAATACAAAGGATCATGAGAGATTACTACAAGCAACTATATGCCAATAAAATGGACAACCTGGTAGAAATGGACAAATTATTAGAAAACACAACCTTCTGAGACTGAACCAGGAAGAAATAGAAAATATGAACAAACCCACCACAAGCACTGAAACTGAGACTGATTAAAAACCTTCCAACAAACAAAAGCCCAGGACCAGATAGCTTCACAGGCGAATTCTATCAAATATTTAGAGAAGAGCTAACAACTATCCTTCACAAACTCTTCCAAAATATAGAAGAGGGAGGAACACTCCCAAACTCATTTTATGAAGCCACCATCACCCTGATTCCAAAACCAGACAAAGATGTCACAAAGAAAGAAAACTACAGGCCAATATTACTGATGAATATAGATGCAAAAATCCTCAACAAAATACTAGCAAACAGATTCCAACAGCACTTCTAAAGGATCATACACCATGATCAAGGGGGTTCATCCCAGGAATGCAAGGATTCTTCAATATACACAAATCAGTCAATGTGATACACCATATTAACAAATTAAAGAATAAAAACCATATGATCATCTCAATAGATGCAGAAAAAGCTTTTGACAAAATTCAATACCCATTTATGATAAAATCCCTCCAGAAACTAGGCATAGAGGGAACTTACCTTAACGTAATAAAGGCCTTGTATGACAAACCCACAGCCAACATCACCCTTAATGGTGAAAAACTGAAACCATTTCCACTAAGATCAGGAACATGACAAGCTTGCCCACTCTCACCACTATTATTCAACATAGTTTTGGAATTTTTAGCCACAGCAATCAGAGAAGAAAAAGACATAAAAGGAATCCAAATCAGAAAAGAAGTAAAACTGTTACTGTTTGCAGATGACATGATACTATACATAGAGAATCCTAAAGATGCTACCAGAAAACTAGTAGAGGTAATCAATGAATTTGGTAAAGTAGCAGGATACAAAATTAATGCACAGAAATCTCCTGCATTCCTATACACTAATGATGAAATATCTGAAAGAGAAATTAAGGAAACACTCCCATTTATCATTGCAACAAAAAGAATAAAATACCTAGTAATAAACTTATCTAAGGAGAAAAAAGACCTGTATGCAGAAAACTATAAGACACTGATGAAAGAAATTAAAGATGATACCAGCAGATGGAGAGATATACCATGTTTTTGGATTGGAAGAATCAACATTGTGAAAATGAGTATACTACTGAAAGCTCTCTAAAGATTCAATGCAATCCCTATCAAACTACCACTGGCATTTTTCACAGAAATAGAACAAAAAATTTCACAATTTGTATGGAAACACCAAAGACCTCGAATATCCAAAGCAATTCTGGAAAGAAAAACAGAGCTGGAGGAGTCAGGCTCCCTGACTTCAGACTATACTACAAAGCTACAGTAATCAAGGCAGTATGGTACAAGCACAAAAACAGAAATATAGATCAATGGAACAGGGTGGTAAGCCCAGAGGTTAACCCACACACATATGCTCACCTTATTGTTGATAAAGGAGGCAAGAATATACAATGGAGAAAAGCCAGCCTTTTCAATAAGTGGTGCTGGGAAAACTGGACAGCTACATGTAAAAGAATGAAATCAGAATACTCCCTAACACCATATGCAAAAATAAACTCAAAGTGGATTAAAGACCTAAATGTAAGGCTAGACACTATAAAAATCTTAGAGGAAAACATAGGCAGAACACTCTCTGACATAAATCACAGCAACATCCTTTTGGACCCACCTCCTAGAGAAATGGAAATAAAAACAAAAATAAACAAATGGGACCTAGTGAAACTTAAAAACTTTTGCATGGCAAAGGCAACCATAAATGCGACGAAAAGACAACCCTTAGAATGGGAGAAAATATTTATTAATCAAGCAACTGACAAAGGATTAATCTCCAAAATTTACAAGCAGCTCAAGCAGCTCAATGTCAAAATAACAAACAACCCAATTCAAAAATGGGCAGAACACCTAAAAAGATAGTTCTCCAAAGAAGATATACAGATTGCCAACAAACACATGAAAGAATGCCCAACATCATTAATCATTAGAGAAATGCAAATCAAAACTACAATGAGGTATCACCTCACACCAGTCAGAATGGCCATCATCAAAAAATCTACAAACAAGAAATGCTGGAGAGGGTATGGAGAAAAGGGAAACCCTCTTGCACTGTTGGTGGGAATGTAAATTGATACAGCCACTATGGAGAACAGTATGGAGGTTCCTTAAAAACTAAAAATAGAACTACCATACGACCCAGGAATTCCACTACTGGGCATATACCCTGAGAAAACCATAATTCAAAAAGAGTCATGTACCACATATTCATTGCAGCTCTATTTACAATAGCCAGGACATGGAAGCAACCTAAGTGTCCATCAACAGATGAATGGATAAAGAAGATGTGGCACATATATACAATGGAATACTACTCAGGCATAAAAGGAAAAGATATTGAGTTATTTGTAATGAGGTGGGTGGACCTAGAGTCTGTCATACAGAGTGAATTAAGTCAAAAAGTGAAAACCAAATACCATATACTAACACATATATATGGAATGTAAAAAAAAAAAACCTAGGGGCAAGACGGGAATAAAGACCCAGACCTACTAGAGAATGGACTTGAGGACATGGAGAGGGGCAAGGGTAAGCTGGGACAAATTGAGAGAGTGGCACGGACACATATACACTACCAAATGTAAAATCAAGAGCTAGTGGGAAGCAGTCGCATAGCACAGGGAGATCAGCTTGATGCTTTGTGACCACCTAATGGGGTGAGTTAGGGAGAGTGGGAGGGAGGGAGACGCAAGAGGGAAGACATATGGGGATATATGTATATGTATAACTGATTCACTTTGTTATAAAGCAGAAAGTAACACACCATTTTAAAGCAATTATACTCCAATAAAGATGTTAAAAAAAAAAAGAAATTTACCAAGTGTGAATTCTTTAAGTTTAGCTTTCCGTTATTTAAAAAAATATTGCATAAATTATATTGTATAACCAAGAAACTAAATCAATATAGCAATTAAAAAATTAACTTATGATTATGTTGTTCTAATAAATCAAAAGTTTAGATTTACCACCATCTTGACCATCTTGTCCATGGTTACATGTAATTTTACCAGAGACATAATCATACTGTAGAACTTGTCATATCCTACTTTTTCAATTAACATTATATCTTAAACATTTTCCTCTTTGCTAAAGAGTTTTTATATTTTAACTTTCACTCTACGCTTTATGACTTACATTACTTAATGAAAAATCCATTGTTCAATATTCTGGTTCTTTATATTATATACTATTACACATAATAGTATACAATAATGTCGCATACTACTGTAATATTCAATGATTCTATTCATGTATTTTTTAACTTTTGGATAATGTATTTAGAATATCAAGAAATCTAAAAATTTGATCAAAGGTAACAGTAATCATTTTAATAACTATTTTTAGATTGCCTCGTAAAGTCTTATTTTATACATAATAATTTGTACCTCTTAATCCCCTATCCCTAAGTTGCCCCTCCCACTTTCCCTCTCCCCACTGGTAACCACTAATTTGTTCTCTATATCTGTGAGTAATGTCTCTTTTGACAAATAAAAGCATTATTTTATTTATATGTAGACTCAGTGTTGTTATGTGTGTTTTGTAATTATGCTTTTACATTTCTATTAAATCAACTTTTGGGATTTAAACACATTTATTTACATTTTGATTATGTATTAAATATCTGATGTGTTATAATTTTAAGAAATCGTTTATTTTTCAGCTAAATGTTAAACATTTTAATAGTATTTCTTTCAATAATTTACCTTCAAATCTAAGAAAGTTATCTTTAAATATATTAAATATTAAATTTATCTTCTAATGATTTAGGATTTTAATTTTCATGTTTAACCAATTTTTTTCTGATTTTAGTATAAATTCCTCTATCTCAATGCCATTAAAAAAAAACTTTTAATTTAATTTAATTTAATTTTTATACAGCAGGTTCTTATTAGTCATAAATTTTATACACATCAGTGTATACATGTCAATGCCAATTGCCCAATTCATCACACCACCATCCCCATGCCCCCGCAGCTTTCCCCCCTTTGTGTCCATATGTTTGTTTTCTACATCTGTGTCTCAGCCTCTGCCCTGCAAACCAGTTCATCTGTACCATTTTTCTAGGTTCCACATACATGCTTTAATATACGATATTTGTTTTTCTCTTTCTGACTTACTTCACACTGTATGACATTTTAAATGCCAAAATATTTCTGTGGAATTGAGAAAAACAATCTTTTCAAAGTAAGAAGAGGTTCTTTTTTTTTGACATAAAGGACATGTGGCTTGAATGAGCAACAGTAATTTGGAAATGGCAATCTATTGAACATGTTGACAGATTTATTAAGAGCAGGTGAGTAAAAACAAAAAATTCCAAGGGAAATTTTTGTTTGCAGTTGAATTACCAAAAAAAAAAAAAAAAAAA
>NW_006797758.1:1608424-1608773 GCF_000442215.2 Lipotes vexillifer | reverse complement strand
CAGGAATTAGTCAGCCTAAGTTAAATTCGTTGTTAGGAAAGCTGATAATTTTTAGAGCTATGTAAAGGTCAAAAGAAAGGAAATAATTATGATGGAATCTAGAAAAAGTGCAACTGTTGAGTATGAATATTTTTTTGGCATTATTGTACAGTTTCTTTCTTTTCTTCTACCTTTCCTTCCTCCTTCTCTCCCTCCCTCCCTCCCTTCCTTCCTTCCTTCCTTCCTTCCTTCCTCCATCCCTCCCTCTCTTTATTTAATATTTATTGAGAGCCAACTACATGCCAGCATTACAACTATGTAAGTGATAGTGTCTTGACCTTCAGACACCTCATAGCCTACCTAGGGAAAG
>NW_006797758.1:1566032-1608383 GCF_000442215.2 Lipotes vexillifer | reverse complement strand
AGGGAAAGACAAATGAATGAAGAATGGTAAAATGAAACATGAATAAATGAAAATAAACACTCAGAGATGGGTAAGAAGAATATTGGCTAGGGAGGATTTTGGGAGGTTATATCCCAATGCAGCTTTGAAAGACATGTAGGAACTATGCAGGAAAGAAAGGTAAGTCTGATTCCTGTTATTTCATCTTGCCCAGAAGCCATGTAGCACTTTCATGATAAGAAAACTGAATTAAAATAATCTTTCTTATTTCCCTGTGTTTTTTTTCACTGGTTACTGTTATTTTTTAATATTTTCTTTCTCTTCAGGGCAAAGAGATAGAACTGAGTGATGACTGATCTGAGATTAGGGGACAGAGACTTCTCATCCTGAATAAATACGTTCACATTTTCATTTATAGATTTTCTTTTGTTTTGTTTTGTTGTTGAGTCGATGAGTCCTTGAGGTCTAAATTTCATGTAGATTAAAATATGTTTCACTTTGTTATACAGCAGAAACTAACATAACATTGTAAGGTAATTACACTCCAATAAAGATGTTAAAAAAATATGGTTTCTATATGAGCAAAACTTTAGGTGAAATTTTGGGTACAGATTCAACACTTGATGGTCAAATGATTCTTCTTTCTGTCCCACAATATCACCTACTTCACAGGCTCTAGCATGACTGCAGAAACCCCTGAGGCAAACATGCCTTCTGCACAGAAGTATAGAACATTTGATCAGCTTGGGTTAAGGTACTCTACTATTCTATTCATAACAGAGAAAAAGAAAATATAATCTTTGCCTAAGAAAGAGAACTGAGAGTTATAGGTGGAAAAAAGTCTTGAGGGAGGAAAAAATCTTGTAAATTAAAAATAATTCTATTTTAAATCTTATGTTGAACAAGGGAACAAATGTGGAAAAGGGAAGAGTGTTGAACAGGGAGTCTATGAGAATGAATACTTTAACTCAAAGAGTGAGCACTGTGGCTTTTGTGAACCAGGTCCTCTGCTGGACCCCTGCCTGACTTTCCATCTCTTATAATTGATTGAGTTGTTTCCATATGAGAAGGAATCATGGCAACCCTTCAACAGCCAGCAATATTCTAGCTCTTAGAATGTTCAAGCCATTGCCCTTCCAGTGATTTCTAGATTTTCCTTGGTCAATACTTGGCTCAATTACTAAAAGAAGAATATGACTCCTCTTTCCAGGGCCACAGGATTTTTTTGTTAAAGAGCAGGAGCTGAAATACAAGAAAATAGCCAGAGAAGGACCATCAGATTCTGGTCTCTAACATCATATTTTATTTTATTTCATAGAGTATGATGTGGCAAGATAAGGTTTACTTTCACTTCTCCTTTCCTGATCCATGTTCATTCCTGAGTGAGGAGCACCTTTGGAATAAATATGAAAAAAATTTGCATAGAATAGTGTAGCTAATTTATGCTGTGAAAGCCTGTCAATAAAGATTTTATGTCTTATAGATGTTCTACTATTAAGAATCTCAATATTTCATCCTTTCCAGTAATTCAGTGAATGGATCCATCAGGAGAACCCCTTATGTAACTCATGCAAGATGGAGCCTTGAGTCCTAGGGTCAAGGAGAAATAGTAGAAAAGACTCAAGGAACATGAAACAAAGACAGAAGATGGAAAATGGTCTGAGTGAAGTAAACAGCATTTAAGCATCAGAGGTGTATTTCTATAGACCAAAGAAGATAACTGCACATTCTTATTATTCCATGTTTCCATGACTATCTAATAGCAAAGGTGTTCTTTCTTCTGGTAGTGCCTTTCACTGTGCGTCCCTCCAGAATTTTTAGAACTAAAAGGGGAACACATCTCTCTTCTTCTATTATAGAGCTCATTCCTGCCTATGCCTTGTCTATGTCTTCAATCTTACATTTTACCCCCACCTTATAGGAATGGTCATGCTCTGATCAAGCTGATTGGCAACCAAATAGGTAGTATCAATTGACACTAGGTTTAATTTAAATTGATTTTACCATTAAGAGTGCCCATGAGAATATCTCGGTTTTATTGCCATTTTTAAAGCTATGTAATCGCAAACTGTAAAATGTTTAGCAATCTGATGCTAATTCATTTTAATTTGCATTTCTTTAAAGTCAAGAGTTTTCACATCTTTTCAAATGTTTATAGGCCATTTCTGTTTTTCTTTGTGTTTGCCTTTTGTGGTTACCTTATCATATTATTTATAATGTTTCCTATTGCTTTTTTGGTTTTTTTCGTGCTAGTTTGTAAGAGCCTTTTATATGTTAAGAAATATACCAATACCTGTCATTTTTGTTATAAATTATTTTTTCTCCTAAGTTGTTTTGTCTTTTGACTTATTATGGATATGCACTCTGGTATAAAGCTATGAAGATTAATATGAGAAGATAGTAAACTAACTGGATAAAAAAATAACCTTACAAGATTCATTAGGCTTTATCTACATTGGAAATTATTTGTTTGTATTGAAAATGAAAAAAAGAAAAACAATGACAAAACTATAAAATATTGTGGGATAAACTTAAAAAGACAGTTCAGTGTTACTATACAGAAATCTATACATTATACTAAGGGATGTAAAGAGATCTGAACAAAGTTCAAGTCATACCAAGTTGCAGGATGTGAAAAATTAATTTTTGATTACCAAATATATACATTTAACAAAGTGTCACTTCACATGTTTTTGTTTTTTGATTTTTTTTTTGTTTGTTCTTGAAATTGGATACCAAATCTAAAATCAAATGGACAAATACATATGGGAGAATAGCACCCAAAATTATGAAATGGTCAAATAGTGGAAGGGTTCTTGGCCTATCAGGTGTTAAAGTTGTCCAAAAAGTCTCTAAAATAAGTATAATAGCAGCAAAGCAGTAGATAAATAGACCAGTAGATAAGAACAATATCCAGAAATATTTCTGGTGTATACAGAAAAGTAGCATGTGAGAAAACATAGTATTTTAATTCTGTTGTGGAAGAGGGTGATTCATTGAATGTGTTGTTGGCAAAAAATGGCTCTCCATTTAGAAAAAAGAAGCATAGACTTTTCTTCACATTATGGAGAAAGAGAAATTAGCATAGATAATAACTTAAACATTAAAACAAAATAAAAAGTTTGGAAGAAAACACAGACAAACATTTAAAAGTCATAGAACAAAGAATACCTTTTCAAGCAAGCAAGAAAAGCCAAAAACTACAAGAGGCAGATTTGACTGCATAATGATTAAAATGTGTGTAAATCCAAAGAAAGTACAAGCAAAGTTAAGTTTAAAACAATAGTATGGGGGAAACATTTACAGTATTTATGTCAGATAAAGATTAATATACAGAATTTACAAAAAGCTCCTATGTACTGATAAGAATAAGAGAAGTCAGTCAATAAAAAAGAGGCAAAGTATATAAATAGGCAGCTCAGCTAAGAGGAAACCCAAATGCCAGTAAATTAGTGAAAAGATGCTTAACTTCCATTGTAGCAGGAAAGTGTAAATTAAAAAATACAGATTCTACTTTCTGCCCATTAGATTGTCAAAAAAATAGAGATAAAAGTTAGCGCTGTCAAAAATGTGGGTGAAGGGCACTCATACAAGCACTGGTAGTCGTAGGTTGTCATGTAATACACAATTAAGATTAGTAAGAAATATACACACACACACACACACACACACACACATCCTTTGATATAGCAATCCCATTTCTGGTAGTCATTTCCTATATAAATGAAAGCGCTAGTATGTAAATATGTTACCCTATAATATTTATTGCATTATTTCTGTGGTGACAGAAAACTGGAATCATTAGTATCCATTCATATGGGAATAGTTAGAAAACTGCTCAGCATATCTGAGAGTCAATTGGAATAAACCAGTTTGTTTTTGTTTTTGGTTTTGCTTGCTTGTGCAGAAAACCATTCTAACTGATCAATGTCTAGGCCATAGCAATTGCTTTTTTCCCCCCAGCTTTACTGAGATACAATTGACACATAACCATTTTTAAGTATTTAAAATGTCATCAGTAATTCTATAGGATATTACATAGCTATCATAAGATGAGTTTGATCTATATTTATTGATCTGAAAGGATGCCCATAACAGGTTTTCAAATGGGAAAAGTAACAGAGAAATGAGTATCATATCATCTTGTTAACGGTAAAAACAAAAGATAAAAAGAAAACTAGACATAGTTGGAGATGGGGGCCATGAAAACACAGGAGAAGGTGAAGAAAGGAAAAATACTTTAGCCAAATGGAAAAAATGGTACAATATTAAGAAGTGGAAATTCTACCTATGGTTACTCCCTTATGTGTCTTTGGACAGACTAGAAGGTATAAAATGAGGAAACGGAGAAAGAACATTTGCACTTTTAAAGCTCTGAGTTTTTTTGCACACGGAAAACAAGTCCATTTGACTTAATCCAACATTTCTCAACTTATTTCACTATAGCATCTTTTCTAAAAAAGTCAAATAACATCTGATATCCAGTTTAAGAAGGTGCTGCTAAAAATGGTGCTCTGGGGCTTCCCTGGTGGCGCAGTGGTTGAGAGTCCGCCTGCCTATGCAGGGGACAAGGGTTCGTGCCCCGGTTCGGGAGGGTACCACATGCCGCGGAGCGGCTGGGCCCGTGAGCCATGGACGCTGAGCCTGTGCGTCGGGAGCTTGTGCTCCACAACGGGAGAGGCCACAACAGTGAGAGGCCCGCGTACCGGAAAAAAAAAAAATGGTGCTCTGGAAAGTGATGATTATGTGATGCTCTTCCACATGCCCACATTTCAAGGAGAAATTCTCATACTAGCCGGCATTCATGAACATTTCTTAGTTACAAGCTTGTGTATAGGTTTCAGCTTCAGAGTGACTCCCAGCTCTAACACAAGCCACACAACAGCAATAGCAGTGCAGCTTGGGGGTTAAGAGTACAGCTTTAGTTACTTAATCTCTTTAAATTTTAGCTTATCTGTAAAATTGGGATGACAATATCTCGGTTTTGTTGTAGGGATTCAATAAAGTAATGTATGTAATTCACCTGACACATAGGAAGTAGTCAGAAAATAATAGCGATTATTATTGAGACATGTGTATTCTGTCTCCTTGGTGGTATTTTCAACAATTTCTTAGATGAGAATTCAGAGAGTCCCCAACTCCCCTCTCCATGGCACCAGTTTTCATGGCCAGCTATTACATGAAAGAGAATAAACTGAATAGCTGGGCTGGGAATCTTGCTGTGATGGGATCATCAACAGTATTTTATTGATAACGACCTGAGGCAGAGACTGCTATTTGCTTCCTAATATCTGTTATCCCTTTATCCTTGTTAAATAATTCCAATCTTATTCTGCGTGGTAATGCGCCTGGCTAAATGACCAGACTGCCCAACTTCCTTTCAGCATCATGGCCTTGGAACTCTGTCGAACTGTTATGAATGACTTCCTTAAGGATAGCTAAAGAGAACTGGCTCATCTGGAAGAAACATTTCTCTTGCTTTCTCCCCTATCTTTTCAGATAACAGAAATGCTTATGAAAATGCTGGAATTCCAATGATCTAATGAGATAATTTTATAAGTAAAAGCCACCTGCTGGAATGGTGTGACAAAGTTTCAAGGCCCCTGTGCTCTCTATTACAATGAAACCGCCATATCAACTCTGTGATGTTTATCTCTGAATGTCTTTCACATGAGGAAGAAATAATCTGTATTACTTAGGCTGTTCTTAGCTTGGGGTTCTAGTTATAGGCAACCATACCTAATGTAACTGATATATTTCCACTTCCTTAAATTCTACAGTTTAAAGGCTTGTTGGGAATGAGTAAGAGGTTTAAAGAAATGGTATTTACATTTGATAGGTATTTTCTAAGAAGAGTAAAATGAATTTTAAAAATTATGATATCATCCCCAATAACATGGCACAATTTTGATAAAACTGTTGGATATAGCAAGGTTGTCAGTAGAGCAGGGTCTTGATCAATTTTGTCACAAAATTCCCTGGGAATGTTGAATTTCAGGTCCAGGCTTTCAAGCCAATTGCAAAGTAAAGCCACAAAGATTACTGCATAGGCAACTGTCTAGGCTTCAGGGACCAATGCCTTAATGTTACGCAAAGCTTCCAAGTCCTTAGGGGTCAGAAAGGGAAAAGAATGCAAGAAAGTGAAAGCTGTGGTGGTGAATTGGCCTAAACAGACAATCAGACTGATTTACTTCTAATAGCAACTGAGAACAGTTACAATGAATAAATGGAAACTTGGAACCTAGAAAGCAATAGAAGAAATTTTATTAAGCTAATTGGTTAATACATCAGAACCTCTAAAAGTTTGAGAATGCAGATTCCTGGGCTTCGAGCTAGATCCATTTAATCATTATCTCTGAGAATAAAGTCTATGAATTTTAAAGCTTTCCAGAAGATTCTGATGCACAGCCAGGTAGAGAATCATTTAATGCACAGCTTGTGACTGATATTTTCTCTTATTTAAGTCTTACAAAAACCACTATGGCTGATTTAGAGATTTTAGAGATAAGAAAAATAGGGCCCAAAGAGATTAAGCGATACATCTAATAATCCAGAAAAATTGGCATCGCTGAGATTTTTTACCATGGGTTGTTTTTCTCTAGAACTTTTTGCAAGGAGAGCAGGTTATACAGAGGTAATTTACCAAGGGTTATTTCAACTTATTAGATTTTTAGGGGAGAGGAAACGCTGGGTTTGTTGTGAAAAGTCAAGGGTGAAAATGCAGTTTTACCACCTTTAGCAATGTTTTCAATGAGGTTTATCTCTTGTGTCATCTTTTGGTAGGTTTTCAGATTCTGATGAAGGCTATGGTAAAAGAGGACAAGGAAACAGTGTAATTTATGTAAGATTGCTTTGTTGTTGTATCCTATTTGTTAATGGAAATTATAAAGCAAAGAAATCTCAATTTAATAGAAAAATTGCACTTTGTCATATGGTTTGCAATCTGGTAAAGACGGTAAAGATGTGCACAAGAAAATAAGGCCAATATCATTAAACATCCAAATGAGGCTAATGAGAAGAATTACACTTATAAATATATAATGGATACTTGTAACTAAGAATGGACAGTGAGAAAGAGTTTGACCAGTAGGTTCAGTTCTCATAAACCCCAATGAGGAAACTACGAAATAGCTTTCCACTTCTTTTAAGGGGTTTAATGCCCAAGGGTGTCAGTTATTTTCATCAGAGATATCTGCTTCTACACATAAGTCTGTAATCAAACCTCTCTCCATCTGAGGATGAATATTTCAATTGTTTGAAAGTCTCAACTCATATTGAGTTATATTTTAACTATTTTCATAAAGTCTCTTTAGTAATCTATTGATACATAAGGACTTTGATTTTCATGGAGAAAAGGCTACAGGTGAAGTTATAGTTTTGTCTTTGCTGTTCTGGAGGCCCTGGAATGACCTTCATCATTCAAGGTTAACAAAAGCACGAAAACCTACTCTTCTTAAAGGTAAGTCATTTAATTGGCAAAATCAAACTTTAGGTCAAAGATAAACTTACACTTGGTATTTTTTAAAACATACATTGACAATTAAGCAATCTGAAGGCTTTATGGTATAGAGGAAAACTAATTTATTGAGATTAAGTTTCTGTAAAGAGAAATTCATGTATGAAGAATTGTCCTGTGTATTATACACAATAAAAGCAGATAGAAGGGTACAAAATTATAAATTAATATAAATTCAAGGAAAAAATCATTCATAAAAACACACCTCTATGTCAAACTAGAAGCCACTAAAATGAGAAATAAATAACATTTTAGAAATAAAAATTTTCATGATATAATTAATTCCTAATCTTCTTTTATTTCCAGACATATGCATTTCTTTTTACTATTACAGTTTCAGAGAAATTTGCCTCTGGCATGTTAATCAAATAGAGGTCTTTTTTCTTATTATGACTCTTGAATTATTACTTTCCATTCATAGTGCCAATTTCTTAACTTTATTTATCTCATGCAACATTCTTCAAATCAGGATCTTCAAAGAAATCTTCACATGAATCAAGTAAAATATATTTTCTAATTTCTTTGGCTAGATCAAAACATAGCATTATTTTTGTTTAATGTTAGATGAGATTATCTTACATAGCTTTCAGAGGGGCTTGTATGGTATTTAGTATGTATCAGAAGTCACTGAAATTTTTAGTGCAGTGAAAGTCAGTTAAGTTAGTCCTTTATTTTTCCAGCTTTATTGAGATATAATTGACATATAATATTGTGTAAGTTTAAGTTATACAATGTGATGATTTGATAAATGTATATATCATGAAATGTTTATGACAATAAAATTAGTTAACACATCCATCATCTGATGAAAGTACCCTTTTTCTTTTTTGGTGGTGAGAATATTTAAGATCTACTCTCTTAGTAACTTCAAGTATAAAATACATTACTGTTAACTGTAGTCATCATTTTATACATTAGATCCCCAGGACTTACTCATCTTAAACTTGAAAGTTTGTACCTTTTTCCCAGCATCTTCCCATTTTCCTCACCCAGAGCCTCTGGCAACCACCAAGCTACTCTTTATTTCTGAGTTTGGCTTTTTTAGATTCCACATGTAAGGGAGCTCATACAGTATTTGCCTGTCTTTGACTTATTTCATTTAGCATGATGCCATCAAGGTTCATCTGTGTTTTTGCAAATGGCAGGGTTTCCTTCCTATTTATGGCTTAATAATATTCCATTATGTATAAGTCACATTTTCTTTATTTCTTTATTCATCTGCCAATGTAAACTTAGATTTCCACATCCTGGCTGCTGAGAGTAATGTTGCAGTAAACATGTGTGCAGACGTCTCTTACAAATAGTGGTTTTAATTCCTTTGGATATATACCCAGAAGTAGGATTGCTTGATCATATGGCAATTCTATTTTTAATTTTTGAAGAACCTCCATACTGTTTTCCATAGTGGTTGAACCAATTTACATTCCCAGTAACAGTGCATGATGGTTCCCTTTCCTTCCCATCCTTGCTAACACTTGTTATTTCTTGTCTTTTCGATAAAACTATCATCATAGGTGTGAGGGGATACCTCACGGTGGTTTTGATTTGCATTTCCCAGACCATTAGTGATGTTGAGCACCTTCTCATGTACCTGTTGGTGATTTGTGTGTCTTCTTTGGAAAAATGTCTAGTTCCTCTGCCCATTTTTTAATAAGATTTTATTTTTTTGCTATTGAGTTTGAGTTCTTATATATTTTGGATATTAACCCCTTATCAGATATATGGTTTATAAATATTTTCTCCCATTCTGTAGGTTGCCTTTTCGTTTTGTGTTTATTTTGCTGCGCAGAAGCTTTGTAGTTTGATGTAGTCCTACTTGTTGATTTTTCCTTTTGCTGTTTATGCTTTTGGTTTCATATCTAAAATATCATTACTAAGACCCATGTCAAGGAGCTTTTTCCCTATGTTTTCTTCTAGAAGTTTTACAGTTTCAGGTCTTACATTTACATCATTTATTGAAGAGAACATCCTTTTCTCATTGAGTATCCTTGGCTTCCTTATCAAATATTAGTTGATTGAATATGTATAGGTTTATAATTGGGCTCTTGATTTTGTCCCATTAGTTTATTTTTGCCAAAGTCTGCTTTTGTCTATGCCTGTTTTGATGCCAATACCTTGTTGTTTTAATTACTGTAGTTTCATAAAACAGTTTGAAATCAGGCAATATGATGCAATATGATGCCTCTACATTTTTTCTTTCTCAAGATTGCTTTGGCTATTTGGGACTTTTGTGGTTACATATGGATTTCAGGATTGTTTTTCTATTTCTGTGAAAATGCCGTTAAATTTTTCATAGAGATTGCACTGAATCTATAGATAGTTTTGGGAAGTATAGATATTTAAAAATTTTACTTTTTCTGATCCTGGGA
The DNA here is from genome assembly GCF_000442215.2 of Lipotes vexillifer. NCBI lineage: Eukaryota > Metazoa > Chordata > Mammalia > Artiodactyla > Lipotidae > Lipotes > Lipotes vexillifer. Next base: position 1,598,519 of record NW_006797758.1, on the reverse strand, counting down.
CATGGAATATCTTTCTATTTATTTGTATTTTCAATTTCTTTCACCAACGTCTTACAGTTTTCAGTATACAGACTTTTTACTGCCTTGGTTAAGTTTATTCCTAAGTATTTTATTATTTGCTATGCTATTGTAAATGGAATTGTTTTTTCTATTTCTTTTTCAGATAGTTCACTGGTAGTATATAAAAATGCAACTTATTTTTGTATATTGATTTTGTATCCTTCAACTTTACTGCATTTGTTTATTAGTTTTAACAGTTTTTTTTGTGGAGTCTTTAGGATTTTTTACATATAGTATCACATTATCTGCAAATAGAGACAATTTTCCATCTTCCTTTCTAATTTAGTTGTTTTTATGTGATTTGCCTGTGTATGTCAAAATTAAAAGGAAGTAAGTAGGAGAGTACTAGGTTGATCTTGAGAACAGCATGATTTACTATGGCTTGCAAATGCAAACTCAAGAATGCTCTTCACAATGACATAGTTTATGTTCACCTGGATGATATAACTTTAAGGCCTTGGTCATACCCCTCTCATAGAAATAGGCCTCCAAGAGCTTATCACTGATGCCTGACATTCCACTGTCATCAGATAATCCTTGTAGTTACTAAAATAACTGTTTCTTCTTGAAATACATATGCTCTTGAGAAATCATTTGCATAACTGCAAGGCATTTTAAATGAGAGACATAAAGATGATAGGTATGGAGAATACAGGAAAGAGTAAAAGAAAGGTCATTTGTACTTGAGAATGAAGAATCAATAGCAATGCTGTATGCTAGCAGATTTGGTAGCTTTAAGAGACCATGGCTGGGCTTCCCTGGTGGCGCAGTGGTTGGGAGTCCGCCTGCCGATGCAGGGGACACGGGTTTGTGCCCCGGTCCGGGAGGATCCCACATGCCGCGGAGCGGCTGGGCCCGTGAGCCATGGCCACTAAGCCTGCGCGTTCGGAGCCTGTGCTCTGCAGCGGGAGAGGCCACAGCAGCGAGAGGCCCGCGTACCGCACAAAAAACAAAAAAACAAAAAAAAAACAAAACAAACAAACAAAAAAAAGAGGCCATGGCTTACTTGGATTATTTGACTAAATGTGACTCTTGATGCTTACCATATTAGTAAATATTCACATCTTTTAAAACATTTGGACTGCAAAAGAGATGTACATGCTGGTCACTCACAAATGCATAGCCCCAGGTCCAACCTTTCTCCTAAATTCTGTGCCTGCACTTCCACAGGTTTTCAGGATACCTCTACCAGGATGATATATAGATATGTCAAACTCAAATTTCCTTTACCAAACTTTGTATTTCAAATGTCTATTACAATGTTTTTTGTTTTTCTGTTTTTTTTTTGTTTTTTCTTTGTTTTTTTGCGGTACGCGGGCCTCTCACTGCTGTGGCCTCTCCCATTGCAGAGCACAGGCTCCGGACGCGCAGGCTCAGCGGCCATGGCTCACGGGCCCAGCCGCTCCGCGGCATGTGGGATCTTCCCGGACCGGGGCACAAACCCGTGTCCCCTGCATCAGCAGGTGTACTCTCAACCACTGCACCACCAGGGAAGCCCTATTACAATGTTTTTAACATAATACTTGATTTACATTTCTTGAATGAATGAGTGTAAAACTTTTGTTTAAATTAATCTGCTTGTATCATAGGTTATTATTTAATGACATGTGGACCTGGTTAATCACAGATGGTCAAATCTAGAGAAGATCTTCTTCATCATCTAATTCAACCCACACGCTTTACTTGAGAAGAAATGGCGTACTTGGAGGTGAAGTAAATTTCACCAGGTGGCAGAGGTAGGAATAGAACTCAGGTCTTTTTGACTCTCAGTAACATGTACTTTCTAGTCTAAATTCTACATAGTAATTTGGATCATTCATTGCCTAATTACTTTCTGGTTCAATCCTTCTTTCATACCCAAAGGCATTCTTCAGCTTCACAGCTAATTTATATCAACATCAACTTAAGTTATTAATCCCTTTGCTGATTTTAGATTCAATTAATGGCATGGAGTTTTATTTTTTACACTATTTCCCTTTTCAGAAAAAGCACAACTGAAACTATTCAAAATGCCCCTCATTTAACATGATACACTTTTCGAATGCCATGTAGTCAACCATCTCCCTAGGAAATATGCTCAATTTAAATGATGCTGATTTCATTTCAATGCACAGAAGTCCTTGTCACTTTGTAAAATATCTTGCGCAGTGGGAATCACTTTTTAAAAATGTCAAAAATCTTTAGGGTTTATTGAATCAATACCATCTATTCAAGAATGAACTAGTGCTCACCTATTCATGACAGATGTACACATTTATAGAAGCAATAGAAGATGATGGTAGGAGAGGGGTGACACATTTCAATTTCATGTAGAATTGAATACAAACTTGCCACACTTGAACAGATGAAGACATGGAATGTCATTGCCTAAGACTTTTGAAGAACAGGAAGCTCGAGGGCAATAGCAAAAGAGGGATAGACATTACAAAAGAAAATGGATTACAGCTCACCTCTGAATTTATAATCACATCTTCTCTTGCAGCAATCTAAATTTCTAAGCATACCCATGTGGTGTGCTTCATAAACTGTAAAGTGGGTCATTGGTGAACTCTGAAAAATATATTGATGAAATGGACAATAAAGTTAAGATGCAAATGATTTATGACTGGTCCCTATCTAAATCTTTTTTTTAACATCTTTATTGAAGTATAATTGCTTTACAATGGTGTGTTAGTTTCTGCTTTATAATAAAGTGCATCAGCTCTACATATATCCCCACATCTCCTCTCTCTTGCGTCTCCCTCCCACCCTCCCTATCCCACCCCTCTAGGTGGTCACAAAGCACCGAGCTGATCTCCCTAATATAAGAAGGTTTAACTTATAGCAGTTTGTCTCAAAAGGAGTTGTTGAAATTATTTATTAAAAAATATTGAACTTAATAGTATGTTGGAGGTAAAATATTTCCTTTAACTTTTGTAGTCTATTGTACACATTGACTGTTATTTTAAAACTCGTTAAAAAACTTGCTTTTAATTCTTCAAATGGTTATAAACAACAATTTTCTCAGAGCTTAATTCATGTTTCCATATCTCATCCTAAACCTTCATCCCATTAGACAGGTACAAAATGGAATAATATTCAGAGGTCAACGTCAAAATTTAAGGGTAGGCATTCCTCTGTGTTTTAAAATTTGTGGTGCATTGCCTTCTCAGATCACCCAATGTTTTCTAAATGTCTACTCTGGGTACATGAATTGTATTTTTTTTTTTTTTTTTTTTGCGGTACGCGGGCCTCTCACTGTTGTGGCCTCTCCCGTTGCAGAGCACAGGCTCCGGACGCGCAGGCTCAGTGGCCATGGCTCACGGGCCCAGCCACTCCGCGGCATGTGGGATCTTCCTGGACCGGGGCATGAACCCGTGTCCCCTGCATCAGCAGGCGGACTCTCAACCACTGCACCACCAGGGAAGCCCATGAACTGTATTTTGATCAAAGGACTTAAGCTGACTCCTAGGAAAAAACAAAACTACATCTGTGCTACATGAACAGTAAATTGGAATTATAGGCTAAAATATAACTCAATGAATGACATTTTTATCTTTTTAATGTCTAAATTCCGCCCAGCTTTTAGAATCATGGACTACGTGGGCTGACAAGACCTTTGTGGTTTGCATCCTTTCTATAATTTTCCAGATTCGTTGTTGTCCAGCTTCTGCGTGGACACATTGGTGGGAAACTGAGGAGTTCTTAAACAGGGCCTTTACCTCTTCACAAAATTTGCATTTTAGAAATTTCTACTTTTTAAAAAATCATTGACCAATTAGTGGTTTAATTGGGATTTTGTTTAGTCTCTGAGACACATGAGGTCCTTTTTCTTCTTTGGGACTGAAATGATGTACAACAAAAAGAAAATTTTGGACTTCAACAAAGATTGGATAGACAGTCAACATTATACTGTATAAATAATACTAAAGGAGGCCAACAGATTTGACCAAACACAGCTTCCTTCCCCCAAATACACATGTAGTCTAGACATCCATAATTTGCAAGTAAATGTTGCTCTAGTCAGTTCAAGGACATCCCCAGAAGACCAGGGAGCCATCAATGCTTCCTGGAAGGCTTTCCGTCTTCCCTCCTAAACATGATAACCACCACTTCTTCGCTGCATGCTGGACAAGATATCTGGATGCCAACTGGGCAGCCCAGTGGAGCTCTCTCATCTCAGCCCATGCAATCTCCCTGTTTGAATCTTCTTTTCCTAGATAAAGCAATATCTTTGTTCTTGAGCAGAAAGAATGGAATAACTGATGTACATATATGTCAGCATCACCCTAACTTTAGGATTAAACTCTTCTCCAGGTTTACAGCCTTCTCCATTTTGCCCATATTCTATTTGTCCCCTTCTCCATTCTGGGATGGTAGAGAGATTCACAGCTTTGGCCCAGCAGGAGCTGGTCTGCAGGAGCTGGCTTAGAAGCTAGCCACCTCTGGAGCACAGGCAGGGAGCAGGTGATTAGCAAGTTGTGGTGGCCTGAACTGCAGAGTGGTGGGATTCCAGAGGCTCAGTAGGAAACCCCTGGGTACAAGAAGGGCATGGGGGTAGAGGTGCTCCAGAGGGAACTGGGGTGTGAGGCTTCTGAAGTGCTGTTCCTGGTGGGAAGCTTTTGAGGGGTGCAGGTTTCCACCAAAAACTCATGCTAGGTGAGAGCTGCAAGGTGGCCTAGGCTCTGGATAGGTGTAGCTCTCTGGCATAGCTCTGTCCCATGTCCTCACACCTACACCACAGGCCCCAAGCTGCAGCCAGAGATCGCAGAAGGGCCCCTTCCTTCTGCAATGTCCCTCCCAGGTCCTTGAAACACGGCTCACTCTAAAGGAGAAATGTCCGAAGGGATTCCATCATTTATTACAGAGCAGCTGTTGAAGGGTGCATTTCGAGCTGAGGCAATGATTTGATAACTGGCAAAAAAGATGAGACAGAACTGGGTGCAAGTCAACCTCTAGCCTTGCCTTGTGATCTTGTACAGATTCAGGGGCTCTGGCTGAAAGCCTCACCTTCTGTTAAAGTTAGAGGTCAGCGTGAGGCCAGAATCGGACAAATTGTGAGCAAGATTGGAAGAAATTTGAAAGTTAGACAGAGAACAGAATATGAGAAAATATGAGAGACAGTTTGGTTTTTTTGAGTACATCTTAGTGAAAGAACTGTACATTTCTTTGATTTTTGAAACATCAACAAAAGACCATTATGATAACGGATATGTCCATGACAGTTCTGGTTGTAATATATCTACTTATGTGTTTAAATCCAACTTTGTGGATTAATCTGTGAGTCAACTTACAGTATAAGTAACAGTGTTACTATGAGAAAATAAGTTTCATGTTTAAAAATCAATTTATAAACAGAATATAGTCAGTTTTTAGGCTGGGGAATGCTTTTGGTTATCAATTAGATATACGATTGATGTGGTTCAAGTTTAAATAAAAACTACCAGAATGACAGTGCAATAAATATCAAGCTGTTACTCATTAAAATTTGATTTGGGAGAATATCATGCATTGTTTTCCAGTGGTGCAGGTTCAAACATTAACATAATTATAATGATTGATAGGGACATCGTTAAAACTTCAGAATGACTTGTCTTCATGGAATAAAGGTTCCAAACTTCTCCATAAAAGGTTGTTATTCTGAATGACTGCTTGCTGCCATTTTTAACAGTCTTTAGTCCAAAACAATAAGAGAAAGAAAATCTTTCAAGACATAAAAAAATATGACAATTAAAAAATGCAAAAATCTAAGATGCCATATTATTGAGTACAAGCATTCAAGTTTAAAGCATTGAAAAACCTCACCATTTCAGCAGAAAGAAAATAAACCAAAGAGGTACAAATTTAGAAATTAGGATTCGTGAAACCAAATTTATTATAGATATCATGGCACATAGATTCTCAAATTGTATAAATGAATTGCACTATGGTAATGGGGAACATGACGTAGTGAAATAAAAAAATATTTGTTCCTACTTGGAATCTTGGAGTTTTATTGCCTCTCTTCATTTCTAGATACAATAGAATGCAATTTGCCCACAACTGAGGGTACATTTCAAAAGAATTTCACATGTCTACATTTCAGGTATTTAAATTTTAATTACTAAAAATTTGATTTCTTTATTGTTTTAAAAATATTTTTAATTTTGAAATTATTATAAATTCATAGGAAATTACAAAGATAGTACATAGTGTTTCTTTTCTTTTTTTTTTTTTGCGGTACATGGGCCTCTCACTGCTGTGGCCTCTCCCGTTGTGGAGCACAGGCTCCGGACGCGCAGGCTCAGCGGCCATGGCTCACGGGCCCAGCCGCTCCGCGGCATGTGGGATCTTCCCGGACCGGGGCACGAACCCGCGTCCCCTGCATCGGCAGGTGGACTCTCAACCACTGCGCCACCAGGGAAGCCCCCATAGTGTTTCTTGTACTTTCACCCAGTTTTCCCCAATGGTTCCATCTTACATAGTTTTAATACAGTATCAAAACCAGGAAATTGAAATTGGTACACTGTGTGTATATAGTTTTTTTGTGTGTATATAGTGTTATATCATTTTCTCATACATGTAGATTCATGTAAGCACCACTGCAATCGAGATATAAAATTATTCCATCTCTACAAAAGACCTACCTCTTAGTCGCACCCATCTCTTCTGCTCACCAACCCTAACCCCACCCCTGACAGTTATGAATCATTTCTCATCTCTATAATTTTGTTAGTTTGGGAATGTCATAGAAACGGAATCGTACAGGATATGACCTTTTGGGTGCAGCTTTTTGCATTCAACATAATGTCCTTGAGATCATCTAAGTTGTGTGCATCGATAGTTTGCTCATTTTTATTGCTGAATAGAGATTCACTTATTCTCAGAATGGCTTTTGACTGATCTAGATTTTGGTTCCTGGCATGGTCTCTCTTGTTCTAATGAGGTATAGGAAAATTTACCTAGATATCACTGACACATCAGAGGAGTATAGTAGCCAGCAGAAACAAAATACCAGGGGAGGTGGAGATACTTTTAAAAACCTTTCAGACTTGTGAGGCAAAAGTACTTGGAGGATAAAAAGTCATATGTAAATATTTAAAACCAATCTTGCTTTGAAACTTAGAATTCAAAAAGTGTTAGAAAAAGTATTCTATATAATGTAAGTATAAAGAAGAGGGTTAGATTAAGCTGTTTTTGATAACAAAGATTAATAAGAAGGATGTCATGTTTTCCTTAGAAATTCCTTTTCAAAGAAAAATGCTCACTTAAATGGGAATTGTATTCCTTACTATGGCATATTGAAATATTTAGACTCTTCAGTAAAAACATTTCATTTCATAAATAATATGAATAGAAACATTAATGGATAAACCTTTCATCTCCTTCACAACATGCAATTTGTAGTTGAGACATCAGGAATGATACCAAGACCGACCACCTGATGGCGATGGCAGTATTTCCTAACCACATACTTCAAGTGGGTGGGCATTGAGAGTGAGGTAGGAGAGAGAGGCAGCTTTGTGAGATCTAAACCTGCCAAACTTAAAGTTCAGAGGTAGTACAGACTTCACACTAGCTAGTGTGGTTGGCTAGATTATTTCTATCTGATTAGACAAAGGATCCTGGAGACATAGTATACTTTCATGCAGAAATATTTTTGAAAACAATTCTGGCCCCTATTAGTTTTCTAAATTCCAAACTTTTACACAGTGGTGGAAAACTAATAACACTGCTGGAACTAACAACATTGCTCTTTTATAAGCATTTCTCAATATATGTTTATGGCACCGTGTCAAAGTATAATACAGTAAATGAACTTCTAAAGAGTGAAAAAATAACACACCTTCCCCTACTCCAGCAGAATACTAAAGATTTATTTTCTTTAGTGCGTAGAGGGTTTTTGAAATGGGGAACACCAGTTGGAATTAAAAATGGAGATCCTATACTGAACACAGTTTGATTAAGTGAACATAGGCATATATGATGCCGACAATCTCTAGTCTTATTTGCTTACTTGGCTCCTAGAATTTAATAGCCAGTCTTTTATTCTTAGAACAGGAGAAGAGAAGAATCTTCTCTGGAGAGTCTGAGCAATTCAAGTGGAAAGCTCTAAAGGTATTGACATTACTAATTCTCCAATGAAATGGTTCTGTCTGCTCTCCTTACAATAAAGTTAATGCTTGAGGAACTTAACCCATATACTCAATGATACAACTCTATTTCTTACACTCTTAAACAAGAACAGACAACTGAGAGTTGCCGGATAAATGAGGTAAGCCTCTTACCTAAACAAAAATAGAGATTAAGCAAATGAAGAAGGGAAAAAAGAAATCTGGAGGAAACAGACTATACAAAAAGGAGATGATTTAAAAAATACCATTGTGAACATCCTTAGAAAGCTAAAGAAGGTACTATCATCATGAGACAAGAACAGATGCAGTTAAAAATGGCTGTGCGGGAAACAAAGAGCTTCTCATAAGTAAACATATGATAGCAGAAAAGAATAGGAATGCAACAGGAAGTGTTGAAAAATAAAATTAATTTCCCAAAAAGCAGAACTAAGAAATGGAAAACAGGAAAAATAAGTTAGAGGACCAGCACAGCAAATACATTATCTAAATAAGTTTCAGAAAGAGACAATGCATGAAATGGAAGGAAAGAAGTATTATGAAGGCAATAATTTTCTTTAAAAATTTTTTGAATTTTATTTTTTTATACAGCATGTTCTTATTAGTCATCAATTTTATACACATCAGTGTATACATGTCAATCCCAATCGCCCAATTCATCACACCACCACCCCAACCCCCCAGCTGCTTTCCCTCCTTGGTGTCCATACGTGTGTTCTCTACATCTGTGTCTCAATTTCTGCCCTGCAAACCGGTTCATCTGTACCATTTTTCTAGGTTCTACATATATGTGTTAATCTATGATATTTGCTTTTCTTTTTCTGACTTACTTCACTCTGTATGACAGTCTCTAGATCCATCCACGTCTCAACAAATAACCCAATTTCATTCTTTTTTATGGTGGAGTAATAACCCATTGTATATATGTACCATGTCTTCTTTATCCATTCATCTGTCGATGAGCATTTAGGTTGCTTCCATGACCTGGCTGTTGTAAATAGTGCTGCAATGAACATTGGGGTGCATGTGTCTTTTTGAATTACGGTTTTCTCTGGGTATATGCCCAGTAGTGGGATTGCTGGGTCATGTGGTAATTTTATTTTTAGTTTTTTAAGGAACCTCCATACTGTTCTCCATAGTGGCTGTATCAATTTACATTCCCACCAACAGTGCAAGAGGGTTCCCTTTTCTCCACACCCTCTCCATCACTTGTTGTTTGTAGATTTTCTGATGATGCCCATTCTAACTGGTGTGAAGTGGTACCTTATTGTAGTTTTGATTTGCATTTCTCTAATAATTAGTGATGTTGAGCAGCTTTTCATGTGCTTCTTGGCCATCTGTATGTCTTCTTTGGAGAAATATCTCTTTAGGTTTTCTGCCCATTTTTGGATTGGGTTGTTTTTTTAATATTGAGCTGCATGAACTGTTTATATTATGGAGATTAATCCTTTGTCTACTGATTCGTTTGCAAATATTTTCTCCCATTCTGAGAGTTGTCTTTTTATCTTGTTTATGGTTTCCTTTGCTGTGCAAAAGCTTTGAAGTTTCATTGGGTCCCATTTGTTTATTTTTGTTTTTATTTCCATTACTCTAGGAGGTGTATCAAAAAAGATTTTGCTGTGATTTACGTCAAAGAGTGTTCTTCCTATGTTTTCCTCTAAGAGTTGTATAATGTCTGGTCTTAACATTTAGGTCTCTAATCCATTTTGAGTTTATTTTTGTGTATGGTGTTAGGGAGTGTTCTAATTTCATTCTTTCACTTGTAGCTGTCCAGTTTTCCCAGCACTACTAATTGAAGAGACTGCCTTTTCTCCACTGTATATCCTTGCCTCCCTTTGTCATAGATTAGTTGACCATAGGTGTGTGGGTTTATCTCTGGGCTTTCTATATTGTTCCATTGAGCTATGTTTCTGTGTTTGTGCCAGTACCATATTGTCTTGATTACTGTAGCTCTGTAGTATAGTCTGAAGTCAGGGAGTCTGATTCCTCCAGCTCCGTTTTTTTACCTCAAGACTGCTTTGGCTATTCAGGGTCTTTTGTGTCTCCATACAAATTTTAAGATTTCTTGTTCTTGTTCTGTAAAAAATGCCATTGGTAATTTGATAGGGATTGGATTGCATTGAATCTGTAGATTGCTTTGGGTATTCTAGTCATTTTCACAATACTGATTCTTCCAATCCAAGAACATGGTATATCTCTCCATCTGTTGGTATCATCTTTAATTTCTTTCATCAGTTTCTTACAGTTTTCTGCATACAGGTCTTTTGTCTCCCTTGGTAGGTTTATTCCTAGGTATTTTATTCTTTTTATTGCAATGGTAAATGGAAGTGCTTCCTTAATTTCTCTTTCAGATTTTTCGTCAATAGTGTATAGGAATGCAGGAGATTTCTGTGCATTAATTTTGTATCCTGCAACTTTACCAAATTCATTGATTAGCTCTAGAAGTTTTCTGGTGGCATCTTTAGGATTCTCTATGTATAGTATCAAGTCATCTGCAAAGAGTGACAGTTTTATTTCTTCTTTTACAATTTGTATTCCTTTTATTTCTTTTTCTTCTCTGATTGCCATGGCTAGGACTTCCAAAACTATGTTGAATAATAGTGGTGAGACTGGACATCCTTGTCTTCTTCCTGATCTTAGAGGAAATGCTTTCCATTTTTCAACATTGAGAATGACGTTTGCTGTGGGTTTGTCATATATGGCATTTATTATGTTGAGGTAGGTCCCCTCTATGCCCACTTTCTGGAGGGTTTTTATCATAAATTGGTGTTGAATTTTGTCAAAAGCTTTTTCTGTATCTATTGAGATGATCATACGGTTTTTATTCTTCAGTTTGTTAATATGGTGTAGCACATTGATTGATTTGCGTATATTGAAGAATCCTTGCATCCCTGGCATAAATCCCACTTGATCATGGTTTATGATCCTTTTAATGTGCTGTTGGATTCTGTTTGCTAGTATTTTGTTGAGGATTTTTGCATCTATATTCATCAGTGATATTGGTCTGTAATTTTCTTTTTTGGTAGTATCTTTGTCTGGTTTTGGTATCAGGGTGATGGTTCCCTCATAGAATGAGTTTGAGAGGGTTCCTTCCTCTGCAGTTTCTTGGAAGAGTTGAGAAGGATGGGTGTTAGCTCTTCTCTAAATGTTTGATAGAATTCACCTGTGAAGCCATCTGGTCCTCGACTTTTGTTTGTTGGAAGATTTTTAATCACAGTTTCAATTTCATTACTTGTGATTGGTCTGTTCATATTTTCTATTTCTTCCTGGTTCAGTCTTGGAAGGTTATACCTTTCTAAGAATTTGTCCATTTCTTCCAGGTTGTCTATTTTATTGGCATAGAGTTGCTTGTAGTAGTCTCTTAGGATTCTTTGTATTTCTGCAGTGTCTGTTGTAACTTCTCCTTTTTCATTTCTAATTTTATTGATTTCAGTCCTGTCCCTCTTTTTCTTGATGAGTCTCGCTAATGGTTTATCAATTTTGTTTATCTTCTCAAAGCAGCTTTTAGTTTTATTGATCTTTGCTATTGTTTTCTTTGTTTCTATTTCATTTATTTCTGCTCTGATCTTTATGATTTCTTTCCTTCTGGTAACTTTGGGTTTTGTTTGTTCTTATTTCTCTAGTTCCTTCTGGTGTATGGTTAGATTGTTTATTTGAGATGTTTCTTGCTTCTTGAGGTAGGCTTGTATAGCTATAAACTTCCCTCTTAGAACTGCTTTTGCTGCATCCCTTAGGTTTTGGATCATTGTGTTTTCCTTGTCATTTGTCTCTAGACATTTTTTTGATTTCCTCTTTGATTTCTTTAGTGATCTCTTGGTTATTTAGTAATGTATTTTTTAGCCTCCACGTGCTTGTGTTTTTTATGCTTTTTCCCCTTTAATTCATTTCTAATCTCATAGCGTTGTGGTCAGAAAAGATGCTTGATATGATTTCAATTTTCTTGAATTTACTGAGGCTTGATTTGTGACCCGAGATGTGATCTATCTTGGATAATGTTCCGTGCGCACTTGAGAAGAAAGTGTAATCTGCTGTTTTTGGATGGAATGTCCTATAAATATCAATTAAATCTATCTGGTCTATTATGTCATTTAAAGCTTCTGTTTCCTTATTTATTTTCCTTTTGGATGATCTGTCCATTGGTGTAAATGAGGTGTTAAAGTCCACCACTATTTTTGTGTTACTGTCGATTTCCTCTTTTATAGCTGTTAGCAGTTGCCTTATGTATTGAGGTGCTCCTATGTTGGGTGAATATATATTTATAATTTTTATATCTTCTTCTTGGATTGATCCCTTGATCATTATGTAGTGTCCTTCCTTGTCTCTTGGAACATTCTTTATTTTAACGTCTATTTTATCTGATATGAGCATTGCTACTCCAGCTTTCTTTTGATTTCCATTTGCATGGAATATCTTTTTCCATCCCCTCACTTTCAGTCTTTATGTGTCCCTAGGTCTGAAGTGGGTCTCTTGTAGGCAGCACAGATATGGTTCTTGGTTTTGTATCCATTCAGCAAGCCTATGTCTTTTGGTTGGAGCATTTAGTCCATTCACGTTTTAGGTAATTATCGATATGTATGTTCCTATGACCATTTTCTTAATTGTTTTGGGTTTGTATTTGTAGGTCCTTTTCTTCTCTTGTATTTCCCACTTAGAGAAGTTCCTTTAGCTTTTGTTGTAGAGCTGGTTTGGTGGTGCTGAATTCTCTTAGCTTTTGATTATCTGTAAAGCTTTTGATTTTTCTATCGAATCTGAATGAGATCCTTGCTGGGTAGAGTAATCTTGGTTGTTGGTTCTTCCCTTTCATCACTTTAAGTATATCATGCCACTCCTGTCTTGTAGCGTTTCTGCTGAGAAATCAGCTGTTAACCTTATGGGAGTTCCCTTGTATGTTATTTGCCATTTTTCCCTTGCTGCTTTCAATAATTTTTCTTTGTCTTTAATTTTTGCCAATTTGATTACTATGTGTCTCGTCGTCTTCTCCTTGGGTTTATCCTGTATGGGACTCGTTGCGCATCCTGGACTTGGGTGGCTATTTTTTCTTCCCATGTTAGGGAAGTTTTCGACTATAATCTCTTCAAATATTTTCTCTAGTCCTTTCTCTCTCTCTTCTCCTTTCTGGTACCCCTATAATGTGAATGTTGTTGCCTTTAATGTTGTCCCGGAGGTCTCTTAGGCTGACTTCATTTCTTTTCATTCTTGTTTCTTTATCCTGTTCCGCAGCAGTGAATTCCACCATTCTGTCTTCCAGGTCACTTTTCCATTCTTCTGCCTCAGTTATTCTGCTATTGATTCCTTCCAGTGTAGTTTTCATTTCAGTTACTCTATTGTTCATCTCTGTTTGTTTGCTCTTTAATTCTTCTAGGTCATTGTTAAACATTTCTTGCATCTTCTCAATCTTTGCCTCCATTCTTTTTTTGAGGTCCTAGATCATCTTCATTATCATTATTTTGAATTCTTTTTCTGGAAGGTTGCCTATCTCCACTTCATTTAGTTTTTTTTCTGGGGTTTTATCTTGTTCCTTCATCTGGTACATAGCCCTCTGCCTTTTCATCTTGTCTATATTTCTGTGAATGTTTATTTTGTTCCACAGGCTGCAGGCTTGTAGTTCTTCTTGCTTATGCTGTCTGCCCTCTGGTGGATGTGGCTATCTAAGAGACTTTTGCAAGTTTCCCAATGGGAGGGACTGGTGGTGGGTAGAGCTGACTTTTGCTCTGGTGGGCAGAGCTCAGTAAAACTTTAATTCCCTTGACTGCTCATGGGTGGGTCTGGGTTCCCTTCCTGTTGGTTGTTTGGCCCAAGGCAACCCAACACTGGAGCCTACCTGGGCTCTTTGGTGGGGCTAATGGTGGACTCTGGGAGGGCTCACGCCAAGGAGTACCTCCCAGAGTTTCTGCTGCCAGTGTCCTTGTCCCTACAGTGAGCCACAGCCACCCCCCGCCTCTGCAGGAGACCCTCCAACACTAGCAGGTAGGTCTGGTTCAGTCTCCCCTGGGGTCACTGCTCCTTCCCCTGGGTCCTGATGCACACACTACTTTGTGTTTGCCCTCCAAGAGTGGAGTCTCTGTTTCTCCCAGTCCTGTCGAAGTCTTGCAATCAAATCCCAGGAGCCTTCAAAGTCTGATTCTCTAGGAATTCCTCCTCCTGTTGCTGGACCCCCAGGTTGGGAAGCCTGACGTGGGGCTCAGAACCTTCGCTCCAGTGGGTAGACGTCTGTGGTAATAAGTGTTCTCCAGTCTGTGAGTCACCCACCCAGCAGTTATGGGATTTGATTTTACTGTGATTGTGCCCCTCTTACCATCACATTGTGGCTTCTCCTTTGTCTTTGGATGTGGGGAATCTTTTTTGGTGAGTTCCAGTGTCCTCCTCTCGATGATTATCCAGCAGCTAGTTGTGATTCTGGTGTTCTTGCAAGAGGGAGTGAGAGCATGTCCTTCTACTCCGCCATCTTGGTTCAGGCTGAAGGCAATAATTTAAAGAATTTTCCCAGAATTGATACATATGAGTTGTGTAGCAAATAGGCCCAGTGAGTGCTTAGAAAAATGGGCACAATTTGATCCTCACCAAGGTAAATCAGTAAGACATAGTGGAACACCAGAAGCAAAGAAAATATCCTAAATCTTTCTTGAATTGCATTGTCCCGCAAGTAGCCACTACCCACATGTGCCAACTGAGCACTTGACATGCTAGTCCAAACTGAGACATGTTACCAATGTGGGTTTTGCAGATTTAGAAGATTTAGATTAAACAAAAAGATTGTAAAATACATTATGTTTTACATTATTATTTGTTAAGATGCTAATATTCTGGATATATTTTATTGAATAAAATATTATATTTCACCTTTCAAAAAAATGTTTTAAATGGGGTTAGTAAAACATTAAAAATTACACGTGTGGCTAAAATTTATGTGTCACAGAAATTCCTACTGGATGATAATGTTGTCCTAGAAAAATTAAAATTAAAATCACAAACAAAGGATCAGGAATCTTATGGGTTTTCTATGACACTGGAAGCTAGAAAACAAAATTCTGAAAGAAATGATTTCTAACATATAATTCTATACTCAGGCAAATTATCAATTGAGTATGAAAAATATAAAGATATTCTTAGGTATTTAAGTTTTCAAACACTTCCTTTCAATGCATCCTCTCTTGGAAGACACTGGAAAATATACTTCACCAAATTAAGGAAGTAACCCATGGGAGAAGGAAGATATAGGTTAAAAGAAGTAGGAAAACCAACAAAAAGGAGAGAAAAAGGAAATCTCTAGGAGGGGATGAAGGCTTAGCAAGCATCCATATGAAAACACCTCAGATAACTCCAGGAGATATTTCTTAAAGAAGGTGAAATTGACAGACTACCTTATTCATTTGTTATTTACCAAGGGGAGATACAGGATTGGGAGAAAGTTAAGGGGTAAATTTCTGATAATTACCTAGAAAATTAAACAGTTGTACACTTAACTCCAGGAAAAACAAAGAGTTGTCAGTTGAGACTAGTGTTCACACAGTCCTTTAAATGGAAAAGTTGAATAATGATCTATTTTAAATTATAGCTATACTAGGAGTATGGGAAGATGAGGAAGAGGCAAGTATAGCAGGTTGCGGAGATGAAGATTCGTCTTCATCCTTTGTAATGGGTATTCTTTTGAAAAAAACTTTGTTATACAGCAGAAACTAACACACCATTGTAAAGCAATTATACTCCAAACAGATGTTAAAAAAACCCCAAAACGTTATTTGGCTAAAAAACCTAAAATTGAATAATCAAGAAGTTGTAAGCATGTTATTTAATGATGTTTAAGTAATTTTTAAAAATGTCAGGTTGGAAGTAATTGAATGTGAGGGGGTTCATATCAAGATGGCGGACTAAGAGGACACGGAGCTCACCTCACCTCACCAACACATCAAAAATACGACTATAGGGCTTCCCTGGTGGCGCAGTGGTTGAGAGTCCGCCTGCCAATGCAGGGGACACGGGTTCGCGCCCCGGTCCGGGAAGATCCCACATGCCGCGGAGTGGCTGGGCCCGTGAGCCACGGCCGCTGAGCCTGCGCGTTCGGTACCTGTGCTCCGCAACGGGAGACGCCACAGCAGTGAGAGGCCCGCGTACCGCAAAAAAAAAAAAAAAAAAATGTCTATAAGTGGAACAATTCTCACTGATTACTAACTGGAAACTGGCAGAAGTACCCCAGTACAACCAAGGGTGTAAGAAAGGTACACAATCAGGGAGAGGGGAAGAACAGTGATCGGGCTGAGGCCTGTGCCCCTGGGAGGGGACTCAGAGGAAAAGGGAGGTTGCATGCGCAGACTCCTGCCCTGGGGAGTGAGCAGTGCAAGCCACAGATTGGGCACCCCAGTCCTGGGAACCTGGGTGGGGGAGAAAAGCCACCTTGACTGGTTGGAGGACCGCTGAGACTCACCGAAGGACGCCACTCGCGAGTCCAAGGCAGGGCAGAGAGAGGTCTGCTCTAGGGCCTGCTGGACTCCCTGTGACCACCGTGCTGTGCACCTGAGCCAAGCAAATGTCCCAGCCCCACTCGCTGCGCGTCACAGCACAGCAGTGGGTCTGGGGCGGCCACCGTCAGGGAAAGGATGCAGCTGGGGGACTCAGAGGCCACCTGGTCCTGGGGCAGAGCCTGGGTGGGGCAGCAGCATCTACTGGTGACGTTTGCTCAAGCAGCATCTCAGAAGTAGCCCAGGGCTTCCCTGGTGGCGCAGTGGTTGAGAATCCACCTGCCAATGCAGGGGACATGGGTTTGAGCCCTGGTCTGGGAAGATCCCACATGCCGCGGAGCAACTAGGCCCATGAGCCACAACTACTGAGCCTGTGCGTCTGGAGCCTGTGCTCCGCAACAAGGGAGGCCGTGACAGTGAGAGGCCCGCGCACCGCGATGAAGAGTGGCCCCCGCTTGCCGCAACTAGAGAAAGCCCTGGCACAGAAACAAAGACCCAACACAGCCAAAAATAAATAAATAAATTTATAAAAAAAAAAAGAAGTAGGCCAGATCTCAGACAGTGGCCACTCCACCACAGCTCACCCTGAGACACACGCTGAGAGCCGCAGGGGCCTCACCTGCCCTGAGGAACAATTTCACAATGGCGGCGGGGCTGGGGTGTGGTGGAAGCTGGGGGCAGGGATTGGCCATGAGGAGCAAAGGTGACTTGCACCTGGGGCTGCGTCGCTGCGGGTGCCCACACAGGCAGTACGTCAGGCCTCTGTCTATGGCTTATGCAAGCTGAGAGCCCACAGGGGCCCCACTTGCTTTAGTACTCCTGCCCTCTGCTGCGGGGAGAGGGAGAAACACAGACTTAAAGGGAATAGAACCGGCTCAGACCCGACCCTCAGGGTTTCTGTTCCAGTAGCATGGGGTCAGATGCCACCTCCAGTACAGCAGTGACAACCATTGAGCAGAAGGGAAGTCTGGCCTCACACCTGGCGCCAGCTGTAGGCACTCTAGCATCAGTTGTGTCCCCTACCAAGGTGAGAGCTGCCAGCAAACCCTGAGGAAAGATGTGACTTGTGTCCACATCAAATACAGCTCTGCCACTGAAGGCACTGGGCACACACACCGTCTGTAGAGAGACGACCCCACAGAATATTGCCACTTCAAGACCGCATAAGTAACCATTTCACCCAAATTCACAGAGGCAGGGAAAGTTAAAAACAAGCTACATACCCAATACCAAGATTAAAATATAAAACATTACAAACACGCACACGCAAGAAGAGGAAATAATTGAATGTGGCTGCTTATGGAGAGAAGGAAACAGAATTGATTAGGGAAATTACAGTTCTATATAACAACATTATGAAACTACTTAACACATAGGCATATACAATTTTGATAAAAATGAAAAATTACAATTAAACAAAAAAGTAGAATTGGGGTCATTTGAGGAATAGCCATGTCCAAAGTCTGCATGTAGTTCTAATGACCCATAAGCTTGAGAAGACCCAGTGGGCCATTTATCAAGGAGAACAGTGGCATGCACTTTAGACAGACTGTATAATAAATTAACAAGTCTACAATTTTGGTAGAAGGAAGTAATGAGTTGCCCTTTAAAACTTTGCAATGAGCTATCCTTTGCGGCTAGGCAGCTGGAACCATGCCAATGGTGCCAAAATAAAGAAATGACCAGCCAGGCATCAAAGCCCACAGTTCACTGAACTCCTTGATCAGTTCTTGGGTTAGGAAATCTACCCCAGGTGATTTTTTTTAAGGTTTTAAAAGAAAACTTTATAAAATTAGAGAACATTGCAGGAACTTAGAAAGCAACTTGGATCTATAAAATTGAAAGAATATGCATTTGTCTCACTTGGAAAACTATGTATGTATTATAAAATCTTCTCTTTGTAATATGACAACTTCTTGATAAATAGTAAGTTCCAATGTCCCTTAAAGTTATTTAATAAGGAAATATCATTCCTCCCAGTGATTTTGGTACTGTCTTAAATAAATTAGTTACTGTGAATATAAGTAGTTCTTTTAGATCATCAGGAAACATTCTAACAAATTTTGTTTTTAGAGGAAAAAATCCAGTGAATTGGTTAGAAGCATTAGGCCAAAGATGTAGACTGAATCCAAGTATAGGTCACTTTGTATCCCCTTTGACACCCTGCCAGTTAATTCAGGGGAAATGAAGTGGAAGAATATAAATGGGTCAGCACAAATATATCAACATTCTTTGGGGATTGGGGATGTTCTATTAGATGTATATTCTTGTGGAAATGAGAATAACTTCGAGGTCATTGTTATGGTCTTGAATGAGTAGTTCTGTTAATTCAGCAAAATTCTGGGCTTATATATAAACTACTATTCATAGACACTAGCCACTGAAATTTTTGTAAAGCTATTTTTTGCATCCTATTAAAGCTTAAATTTGTTTACATATAGAGTCAATGTTTTAGCACATTGAGGGCTTTTTTTAAAAAAGAAAGAAAGATTTATTCATTACCTTGTAAACTACTTAAAAAACAAAGAGATTACTATTAATACTTGAGGCTGGTAGTCTTCTCACATGGGAAATTGCCAAGGGGTTTCTTCTTAAGAAGCAACATGGTGATTACAGATTCCGGTCCCCTTACTATAAGCTCCTTATCTGTGGTATGTTTCCTAAATATTCAGTGAAGTTTCTGCAGAGGAAACTCTACCTGTATTACTGCTTATTGGAAATAATGGTGAAATTAGAATCAGGCTGGGCTGTTGTGCGATCATGACCAAAATACATAGCCTTTCTGGATTTTTTTTTTTTTTTCGCGGTACGCGGGCTTATCATTGTCGTGGCCTCTCCCGCTGCGGAGCACAGGCTCCGGACGCGCAGGCTCAGCGGCCATGGCTCACGGGCCCGGCCACTCCGCGGCACGTGTGATCCTCCACGGACCGGGGCACGAACCCGCGTCCCCTGCATCGGCAGGCGGACTCTCAACCACTGCGCCACCAGGGAAGCCTGCCTCTCTGGATTTTTAAGAAACTGAAAAGCCACAGATTGGAAAATATATTTTCAAAATATCTATCTAGCAAATCGCTTGTGTTAAGAATGTATTAAAAACTCTTACAACTCAATAACAAGACCAAAAAACTCAAAAATGTGCAAAATATTTGGACACTTCATTAAAGAAGATACATAAATGGTCAAGAAGCACATGAAAAGAAGTTCCATGCCATTGGTCATTATGGAAATTCAGGTCAACTCCTTGGTAAAGCATGACTATAGAGTAGATTCAACAGGAGAGACAAAGGGCAGAAAATCAGAAATAATTTGATTATTGTCTAGACCCTGGTACATTAACTGTCTTTCAGAAATTCTATTCTCCCCAGAATAACATTCAGTGGTCCTTTAGGATGAACATGTCCAGCCAGCTTTGATCTCAGAATTTTCCTAAAGAGAGCCAGAAAGCAAGGCCTAAAGTGAAATGTTTCTCTCTTCTCTTTGGGTTCTGACATATTTTCCATCCTGGGATTCTCCAATATAGTTCCCAATAAAAATAAGACACCGGTCTCCCAGAATTTGGATAAAGTTCTCATTGGAAGTTTCACCTTAACTCTCCTAATTACTGAAAAAGAGTCAATGGATTCCAACACAGGGAAGGCTCTGGGGTGACTCTTCTGAGACGAGAATTGACACAACCCAGAAAGTGTATTGAGCCTACAAGTGCAACTAGAATTTGTCTGTGGTTCCTCTACTATATAACTAATTGCAAGTAACCACTAGGTTTATTATCACTTGGTTTCTTCAGATTTCAGGCCAGGGGGGACAAATTGAGGGCCTTGCCTGAGGTTTGAATTGGCAGAACCTTCCAGGCTCATAGTACATGTGTATAATATGTGCGGAGATGTAAATGTTAAGATGTACCTCCTTCTGCATAAGGCTTGGATCGTCAGAGAGTTTTTGAAGGAAAGCCTACCTGGAAGGAAATAAATTTTTTAAGGGTTAACATATAGGTTAAACTGGGTGTCTTAAGTTTGTTTTTTAACATTTATTATCATGAGGTGTAGAGTCTAGGAGATCTGTTTGGAAAAGCCAAAGAAGAAAGAATAAAGACAACTCTCAAAGTAAAACTTTCACCTTCCCCTACTTTTTGACTCATTATGCAATTTATGTAGAAGTGGACCAAGGTTCTCACCAAATATTGTGAAAAGATATAGAAAAGAATGAGAGGAGAACAGCAATTGGGAAAGTAAGTTCTAAAAAAGTTGTAAGAAAATAAAATGTTAACTGAAGAAAAGTTAAACAAATGAATATATTATTAACTCATATTCTCATAAACACAGCAGAATCGAGAATAAGAAAGTTCAACATTAAAGCTAAACTCTTGAATTTCAGATAATGTAGATTCAATTTAAAATAAAGGCTAAAACGAAATCCTAAAAACGTTAGTATGGGAGCACTAAAAATTTAAGCAAAATGATAAAAAGCAATGAGATCTAAACCTTAAACTGTTATTCAAGATGGCATTAAGCATAAGGGAGACTTAAGAGCTAAAAATAGGAAAGTGGAAACACAGAAAGTAAAGGGAGAGAAAATGATTGTGAGAATATTTAAAATGAAATAGAAAATAAATCACTTAGACATATCACCACCGGAATTATTCTTCAAAGTGGAGTAATTCTACAAGGATTTGTAAAATGATCATCCTTTAAAAAATTTCAGAGTGTAGTAAGAATGATTTGCTCACAGATGCTCTGAGCTATTGGGCTGTTGTGAATGTCAGATCACAGATGTCAAGGCCCCCAGCCCAGTCTGTGCAGACAGGGTGGTAGGATTTGGGTGGTGTCACACAGAGGAGAGAGGGGACCTCCTGGATTCTGGCCAGAAAGGCTGAATTTGTCATAACTATTGATGGATTTTGTATTTTGTGGGACATTAAATACCGATTTAATGCAAATACATAATCTGTTTTTTAGTATTTTTTAGTATTCTCTATATGTATTCCATTTCTTAGTTCATACCATGGGAAAAAAAATAAAAATAATGTAAAGAACATTCCTAGAAAGTGTTTGGGCTCACTCATGTCTCTTTCTCTATTATTGTGCCCCTGGAGTTGATCTCAAAACTCCAGAGGTATCGTTAAGACAGAAGTCAATTCCAGACATTGTGGGTTAAAAGTTTCCAGCTGAACAAGCTGAGAGTTTGAAGTTGAGAGACAGATTGAGAACCACAGGAGACAGACAGAGACACAGGCCATCTGAGACATGGAAAGAGAGAAAAGCAAGGAGAGAGATGAAGAGAGTAGAGAAGGGAGAACAATAAGATCCCTGGAAACAGAGTTGGAGCAAGATTTTATAACCAAGTTCCCTGGATGCACCTCCATCTACACGCTGAGATGTTTGTTGAAGCAGAGAGAGCAGAGGCCCTACAGCAGTTTTATGTCTTTGCTTTCTTATTCTGTGTTTTGTTCTTGAAGGCTCCTGGCCCTTAGCAGCAGTTATTTATAAAGATAGGGACTGAGATTTGATGGGAAGATGGGCAGAGGGAGAGAAAGAGAGAAGCGGCCCTGGTTTCTCAGTGCAAACAAACAAACAGATACATTTTCTGGCAGCACTACCAGGGAATTAAAGATTTTTCACTTCATTTGTAGAATGTGTTACAGAGTAGTGACCAAAATCTCAATATTTATTGTGCACACGGAAATCAAAGTGTCAGTCACTAAAATAGTTTTTGTCTGAAAACAGTGGACAAAGGAAAAAAACAACATAACTATGGCATTAGTAGAAGGCAAACACACTTCAGGAAAATTATTTAAATAAGACTGCATTATATAGTGCTGTCTATTTCCAAGAACTTAACATTTTCTCAATTAGCCCAATATAAACGGGCAGCTGCCATTCAGAAGCTCTGATCTCTCTTTTCTTTATTTATTTTTTAATTTTTTTGCAGTACGTGGGCCTCTCACTGTTGTGGCCTCTCCGGTTGTGGAGCACAGGCTCTGGACGCACAGGCTCAGCGGCCATGGCTCACGGGCCTAGTTGCTCCGCGGCATGTGGGATCTCCCCGGGGCACGAACCCGTGTCCCCTGCATCGGCAGGCGGACTCTCAACCACTGCGCCACCAGGCTTCCCTCTCTTTGTCCCCTTGGGGATGTTCCATCCTCCTCCACACTGTGCTAGGGCAGCCAGTGCCCTCAAGACCCCAGTGATTTGCAGTTTTGCTCTCCCCGACACAGGGCATTCATTTTCAGCACTCATTTTTCTTTTGTTCAAAGGAGTTAAAAATTACAGCCTCAACTCCATATTTTAAGACATGTACATTTGTAAATAAAACATTTGCTTCTGTTAAAGAACTTTTTTAAGAAAGTTGAGGGCACTTCCATTGTACCTAAAACTACGCTTCAAAGTGAGTTTCTTTTGTCAGTGCTGAAAGCTGGCAATGGGACTTTTACTTTCTGAAAATAAAACAAACAAGAAAATATCAGAGGATTTTATATAAATATCTATGAAATATAATATATACAGTATATATATGTATGCATGTATATGTGTATACATATGTGTGCAGATGTGTATATGTATACATATGTGTATGCAGGTATATGTACACATATACATACATACAATGAAAGTTTGGTGTTCTTCTAGGTGGTCTGTACAGAGGATTACATTTAACAAGTTATTTAGTTTCTTGGGGCCATAGAAATGTGTCTTGGTGGTCTGCAGAGGCAAGAGGCTTAATTGAAGAACTGTCTGAGTTTCATTTGGCACCAGGATTTGAGCTGTGTGTGTACGCCAGCATACACTCCTCTGAGTTAAACTACTGAATGTATTCTCAAGTTTGAAATGTGTCTTAAATGTCACAGTAGTAAAATGGTGCTTTGAGGGAGACACTCCTGAAGCACTTAATGCCTAGGAAACAGATTTCCAGTCCTTGCTGTATCTATAACATGAAAAGCACTAGACACTGTCATCAGGTTCTTCACCCGAGCCCTTCCACCAGCTTCCAAACTCCCTGCCCTTGCCTGCTTGCCTAACAGGTGCTGCCAGCCCCCTCCTGCCTGCACTGCTCTGGGACATCAGTTGGTTGTAAGGCTCAGAGTGAGGCTGAGCTAGAGCGCTGTTTACAGAACAGGACAAACAGTATGAAGTGGCAGTGAAAATACGTTAAAAAATATTCAATTTGCAAGCAAAAAAAATTAAGGAAACGGCATTAAGAGAATTTTATCATTAGTGCCTACCTTTGTTACGTGAGTTCAAAGGGAGTTCACATGAAATGTCTCTCCCTGGGGCATCTTTGCTCAGTTATGCTCCCCTTCATCACCCATACACACATTAACTCGGCTTCTTATTATGTCGATAAATCAGTGAATCAGGTTTTTATTTAAGGCTGATTACAGGGCCAACGCTGTGCTAGGGAATCTGGAGGCATTTTAGAAAGTCAAATGATCCATTTCCTTGCCAAGGAAAGTACAAGCCTGTTGAGGGAAGAAAGAATCATTACTAGACTCGTGTTAGATCTTATTTTGCATATCAACCTTAGGGAACTCTGTGACAGTTGAGTTGTCTTGACTGTCTATTTACATAATTGTTCCTTGCCCTAAGAGGGATAGGAGGAGGGCTGGGGAAATGTTATACAGTCACCCTCTGTATCTGCAGGTTCCACACCTTTGGATTCAACCAACTGCAGATCAAAAGTATTCCCCCCCAAAATTCCAGAAAATTCCAAAAAGCAAAATTTGAATTTGTTGTGTGCCAGAGATTATTTACATAGCACTTGCATCATAAACTATTTATATAGCATTTACATTGTATCAGGTATTATAAATAATGTAGAGATTATTTAAAGTATACAGGAGGATGTGCAAAGTTATATGCAAATACAACGCCATTTTATTTAAGGGAAGTAAGCATTTGAGAAGTTTGGTATCCACGGGCATTATGGAATCAATCCTCAGCAGATACGGAGGAAGGACTGTACGTTAATTTCCCAGGGGCTCTGATTATCTGAGTTGAAGATTAGTTAAAGGAAGAGCTGTGACTGGCTTCCTCTCAAAGGTAACTTTACCCTCTTTGGCTACCAGGACCTGGGGCTCTTTCTATCACGGCTGAAAGAAATGCTGGGGACTAAATTTCCTTTGCTTGCATACTTGGGATTCTTGACTAGTGTTGTTGCAATTTCTGATCTTTATTCTGTGTGGTTCCTTCATAAAGATCACATTTTGGCTCGCCTTAACTCTGTATTTCTAGCTGGTGCCTCAGCTTTCATTGGCTTTAAGACATTACCTCTCCAAGTGTGGTTTGTAGATTCCTAGTGGTCTCTGGGACTCTTCTAGTGGGTCCCCAGGTCCAAACTATTTTCCTAATAATATAAAGTGTCATTTTCCCTTTTCACTCTGTTGATATCTGCACCAGTGATGCAGAAATCAATGGTTGGCAATGCTGCTGGTGCTTTAGCAAAGAATAAAGCAATGGCCCCATCCTGTATTTACTGTCTGTTATATTCTTCCCCACTGCCACACACTCAGAATTTTGAAAAGTTAAGGATGTCTTGATGAACTAGCTTAAGGACTTAAGAATGTCCTGATGAAATAACAAACATATTCATTTTTGTTCTTGTAAAACAGTGTCACTCGTTTCACTATGTTTTGAAAATAGTTATTTTCCATAAGATTTTACTTGTGTTAATATTTCATGAGTGTTTTCCATATTCTGTGTGGTGAAAGGTGAAGTATGCATGAAGTTCTGCTTCTGCATATCAAAGTATGAAGACTGTGTCTGGGAAAAGTACTGTGAGATTGAGCTATCTAGTCAGTTTTTCATAGAATATCACTTTTGCTTGAAAGAACAACTGATAGACACACTGTGGTTATTCAGACATGGGGATTAGGCAGGTATTTTCTCAAAAAAGAATGAAGCGAGCCTGTCACCTTAAGGAAAACAACTGACAGAATTTGTTGCCAATGACAAAATTCAAGCCTTTATACAACAATTAGAATTCTGGAAAACGTTTAACTGCACTATGACAGCTTCTCAATACTTAAAGACCTTTCTGAGGAGATGGGTGGTGAGAGTAATAAATGTGATTTTTTAATATTGTATAATGAAGTGTGTCAGTACTTGGAAGATGTTATAAAATCAAGGATGGGTTAAAAAGATCCTTTGGAAGTGCCATAGAGACAAATGGACTTTTAAGTATCTACATATGAAAAGTTCGTTGAGATGATTTCAGATTCCACATTATGATTAATGTTTAAAAGACCACTACTTGTTGAATTTTGGTGCAGTATCAAAGGACAGACACCACAATTACCTGAAAAGGATATAAAAATAATTCTGCCTTTTCCAATTATATATCTGTATGAAGCAGGATTTTCTTTAGCTACTCCCACAAAAATAACACATTGCAACCGATTGAATATTGAAGACATGGTATATGACATGGATTTCTGGTTGGTCCTTTCTCCCTTAATGGCTCTTATTATACAGGTCTGGATTTGGCCAGATCCTAAGTATATCCATTCCAATTACACAATAGAAGACTGGGGACCCATTGACCCACTGTGATACCTTCTTGAGCAAGGGTTTAATTTATCTTTGGGCCTCCATAAGCCCTAACCCTAGTGGGCAACATGATGGCTGTTGGGACTCCCAGGTATCAGTGTCAGATCAGACATTGTATCCAGTAACTCTCAAAATGTTTGGGTATTCCCCTTCTCAGTTATTCTGGAGACATCTGAAGGCCACTTTGGGGGAAAGATTAGGCAAGATTGATGTTATGTATTTTACATACTTGTAAGAACATTACAAGTTCCTTCCTTAAAGGAACATTGCCTCCTTGTTCATTAATGGGTTCTGGGTCTTGAACTCACTCAGATTTAGTAACAGAATGAGAGATCACAACTTTCCAGTGTTGTAGCTTACATGAACAATTCTCATTTTTTTCTTAAATAAGACAAATAATTGGTTTCCTGTATTTTTAATCCCTAGTAACACCATGGTCTATTATCCTTGGTCATAGATCTTTGTGGATCAAGATACCCTGGTTGCCACATAAGTCTTGCTGCCCATTACAGTAGCCATACACATCCCTTAAGGACTTCCACCTAGTATCTGTCATTCCAGAACCTATTATTCCTCCAGATTCTAGAGATCTTAGTTCTAGGACAGCCATCATCAAACCATCAAAATGGACAAGCCACCTGTACCTGTGCACCCTTCATCTTGTTGGTGAAGGGTTGGTTCTCTGGTTCCTCCTGGGAAGTGTGATCAGATGGCAGGTTCTCCAATCTTGTGTAATAAGTTCGTTCTAACATTCTTACACTCATTCCTGAGTTTTCCACTGATAATTTTCCTTTGGCAATTATGGCATCTCTACAACATTTGTTGTGGGTCAGTGTTGTGTCCTAAATTTAAGGAGCCATATCAGAAACATATTCAGGCTGGCACTAACTGTCCTTGACAAGACATTAAACTCTGAATCATGAGGGAGCCTTCCTATGTCAATATGTTATTATCTATCCAAATTTTAGTCCCTCCTGGTCTGATATCCTCAATGGCTACTGCCACCCTCTCCCTCTGTGTGCTACCAGGGCATATTTAGCCATGTCTTATAACTGGCTATTATGTAATATGGCTATTAAGGATGTCTACTATTTTTTCTTAGAGCAAGCAGTCTATTTCCCTGTGAAGACCATGCTATGATCCAACCACAATTATTGCTCTGGAGGCAATGAGGTTCCCACATGGGTAGCCCTAGGGAAGGACAAGCATCACGTAGCAAGATGTCTACCATGGGTATTTTCAGGGTGTCCGGACAAGGCACACAGCCTCTTCTAGCAATAAGGAGACAGTTAATTATGCTAGCCTGAAGGGTTCCAGAGGATTTTAGGGGTTCACAAACCTTAAGTTCATCTACCCAAAGGCCTCACCTCAGGGACTCCCTATTTTCCTGTCAGCTGTTGAGCTTATACATGGAGTCTCCTTTGTAGCTCTGTGATCTTTGTTATTACATCCTGGCCATGATTTTCAGCATAGTCTGCCTCATGACTCCACAAGACAAAGGTTTCTTTTTACACTACCGTGGAAGTTTTCTGACTTTCACAGCCTGCCTTGAGTTGTAAGGAGACTAACTTTGAGCCCATCAATTTTTTTCTGCAAGACTTCTGAAGCAGTTAACAAAAGCAGCCAACTCTACAGTCTTAGAATAACTTTTGCCCCATATTGTTCATTGTCACAGATGCTGCTTTCACCTTCTACCCAACCCTCCTCCCAATTAACCACCTGTAGGAATCTTAGTGCTTAGTACTGGCTACTGCCACCTGAGTTACTACTGTCTGACCAGGTCAAGAATTCCCTCTCACGAGTCTGCTTTCTAGGGCCAATTTTGATATGAGTTTTCTTCGTCAGGGTTTCTGTCAGAAAGCTTAAACTATGACGAGAGTTTGAAGGCAGGTAGTTTATGTCGGGGGAAGTCTTTGCAGGGAACAGGAGTGGGGGACTGAGAAGAGTAGTCGGAGAAGATGGGAAGCCAGTATAGGGTATATTTTGCCTGTATTCCTACTGTGGGCAACTGAGGCTAGACTGTCCTGGGATCTTCCAAGGAACTTGTATAATGAGCCTCAAGGTTATTCACTTGAGGACCAGCACACACAATCGTTATGCACAGCACCTCCGCCCCCGCCCATGGATTTGAACTTGCTCCACTCATGTAGTCATTCATGCAGGCTCCCCAGGCAGCAGGTTCCAGACTCTGGAGCATAGTAAGACTACAGTGTAGTTGAGACAAAGTGCTGTCTGATTATCCATCCTAAGAATGAAGGCACCATTTTTGGCTGGAGCACACAGTGGAATGAGAGGATGGGAGATGGGGTACAAGGGGTGTTCAACACATGACTTTAGTGATCTTTAGGTTTTATCTTTTTTCCCATTTCTGTTTCTCATGACCATGGGCATGACCTAGACATTGCCTTCATCTATAACTGCCTTACTCTGAAAAAATTAGCTCCCATTTTGGATTACTGCAAACTATCTTTAACCAATATTGCACGGTATAATGCCTCTTGATAATAAAGAGAAGTAACAAAACAATAAATAAAACTTTGAAAACAAATTTAGGGTTACCAAAGGGGAAAGGTCAGGGAGATGGATAAATTAGGAGTTTGGGATTAACATATACACACTACTATATATAAAATAATCAACAAGGACCTACTGTATAGCGCAGGGAACTCTACTCAATACTTTGTAATAACCTGTATGGGAAAAGAATCTGAAAAAGAATGGATATATGTATATGATACCTGAATCACTTTGCTGTACACCTGAAACTAACACAACATTGTAAAACTGACTGTATTCCAATATAAAATAAAAATTAAAAAAACCATTAATATATATATATATACACACACACATTGGCATCAGGAGCTCTTTAGGAAACACATTTAGAGCTCCTTTATGTTATTTCCAAAGCTGTAATTTAGGGAGTTTGACTTTATTCATTCATCGCATTTTTATTTTGAATCTAATACAGGCCAAGCACTATGTCAGACACATGAGTCCAAAGACAAATGTAAAAGACAGAAAGCTCGCAGTGCTGAAACTGTAGTAGAGCATGCATGTAGGCATGCAAATAAACCATTTCAGAAGTGTGTGACAATCCCTAGTAGATAAATATGCATAATGTTCTGAGATTAGAGAGGAAGGAGGAACCAATGTTTGTTAAAAAGGTAGAAAGAAGGTTTCATAAAGGAGTTAAACTTTGGGGTGGATTTTGAAGGATGAGTTGAGCCTGGGTAGATGCAGAAGTAACAAGGACATTTGCAAAAGCACAGAAGCAGGAAGAAGTGTGCCATGCTCACAACGTGGGGATTGAAGCAATATTTTGGGGGTGGTGGTGGGTGAGGGTAGAAATAAGAGATTTAAAATAAAAATTGCATGAGATTTTAGAAATGGATTGTGACATCTTGTATGATGTATTAGTGAGACTTTTACTGTCGAGAAATCACAGATTTAAATTTTAGCTTCGTGATAGAGAGGAAGATAAATTAGAGAAGGTTGGAGCTAGGAGACTGGTTAGAAAATTATTATAATAAGAGAAGATGTATGAATTGGGGCAGGGACAGTAGGAATACAAAATGATGGATGGAATTCTGAGATACAGCTGAAATAGAAGCAACAGAATTTGCTTCATTGATTCTCCTGACTCCCTTTTATAAAGAGTCTTGTCCTTAACTTGCCCTAATCTCAATAATTTTATATTAAAGTATGGAAAAAAGAAGAGTAAAGTTTCTATTTGGATGACTGACAGGTAGTACCATTAACTAAAATTAAGATATCAAGGGGAAATCTATATCTGGAGGTGAGGGGAAAAAATGAGTCACTTTTGAGAAGTGTTAAGGTACAAAAGGGGACAACCCATAGGATGATGCCCAGTCAGGGACCACACTCAGTTTCTAGAAGAGCTCCTCTATTTCTTTGATGTCAGTTGCCAACTGTATGATTAAGACCACCATGTTTAGATGTCCAGGACAAATTGTCCTTTGGAATTCAAAACAGTGTCTCACAAGCATCTCAGACCCATCATATCCTAAACTAAACCGATTTTCCTCCAAATCTTCTTTATCCAGTGTCATTTATGTTAGAAAATGGCATTTATTTACATTAGAAAATAGCATTACCATTTAACAGTTTATTAATTTTATGTTTGGTCAAGAAACATGTACTAGCATGTGCCAGGCACTGTTTTAGGATGCTGAAAGAAAAGTAGTGGTGATCAAAAGCAAGTCTGCTCTCACTTGCAAAGAAAAATAGAACATAAACGAATAACAGGTTAATTGATGATAGCTATCATGAAAAATAAAGCCAACTTAGGGGATAGAGAATGAGAGGAGTATTTTAGATAAGATGGTAAAGGAGTTTCTCTGATGAGGTAAGATTTGTGCAGAGCTCTGGAGAAAGTGAAGAGGTTTGCTCGTAGGATACATGCAGTATTACTTTCCTATGGCTGCTGTAACAAACTACGAAAAACTTAGTAGCTCAAAACAACACAGATGTATTAGCTTACAGTCTGGAGGTCAGAAGTCCAAAGTGGCTCTTAGTTGGGCTAAAATCAAGGTGCAGGTAGAACTGTACTCCCTCTGGAGGTTGAGGGAAACTTTGTTACTTGCCTTTTCCACTTTTAGATGTTAGCTGCTTTCCTTGGCTTGTACTTTCTTCTCTCTTTCAGCATAAACCGCCTCCTGCCTCTCATAGGACTCATGATTATATTGGGTCCACCTGAGTAATCCACAGTAATCTCCCCCATCTGAAGATACTTAACTTAATCACATCTGCAGGCTACCTTTTGCCATGTCAGGTATTCACAGGTTTTGGGCATTAGGATGTGGATTTTTTTTTCTTTTTGGGGGGTGGTGGTGATTATTCTGTCTACTGTACACACTAATACACTAATATTCATTCCTCCCAGGCAGTGGGAGTATACATGTCAAAGCTTTGAGGTAAGAGCATGCTTGGGGCTTTTGCTAGGAACCTGGGTGTCAAAGCTAATCAATCATTGAATCTTTTCAATGAAAACTTCTAATCATTTCTTGATTATGTATATTTCTATCTTAACCTCTGATCAAAACACAACAATCTTTTATGTGGACTAATATAACTGTCTTTGAAACCACCTCTTGAATCCATTCTTGACTCTTATAAATCTATTCCCTTCAGAGAAATAAGGATCTTTTCAAAATGCAAATTGAATCATATCAACTCCCTACTTAAAGTTCTTATGTGAATTTCTGGTTGTTCCTAAGTTAATTGGCCATCTATAACCAAATTTTTTGCACATTCTCATGTATGGTCAGGCCACTCAAGATGGTTGCTCTCTTGCTCTCTGTACATCCCCTGCCTAGCCAGAGCCTGCTTCACCTACACCTACTCACGTGGCTGACCTTCCTGCATACTTGTTCCAGGCCCCAGCTTGTGATTGTTCTTATCAAAGGGGCAGTGAGGGGCTTGCTGTCTACTGGTTTCCCTGGTAACTAATGAGCTCACCTGACGTCAATTCCTCCATAACTGGTAATCTCCCTTCCCCCTCCCCGGGAGTGAAGACTGCCACCGTGTCCTGCCTGCTGTGAGTGGTGTGGTGTCGCTCTAGACCTTGCTTCAGAGGTGTAAGCTCCCCCATCCATTAAACCATTGATGTCTCTGTTGCTGACTCCACGTTATTTCTTCCGTCTTGAAGGTAGGCGAGCACAGGGCTTGTAGGCCCTTGGGGTGCAGCCCAACATCTCCTAAAAACCATTCAGTAACTTGAAGGTGCAGACAAAAAAATTCACTGCATAAATAACAACAGAAATATCGCTGGAGCCATTGATGCCTCGGCCAGCCTGCAGGCATGGGGAGCACAAGAGGATGAGGTGAATGACTGCAAATAGAAGACTGAGAAGCTGAGGACCAAAATCACCCCAGAAAAGCCTAACACTAAGTGTTTAAATACTAGGCACAGCTCTGACTACAGGGGAGGGTTTGATAAGTGTGTGCACCTGAGTATCTGCTTCAGAAAAGCAATACTTCTGAGAGGAGAAGGTAAATAGAAAGGGGAGGAAATTCCGTGGCGGTCCAGTGGTTAAGAATCCATGCTTTCATTGCAAGGAGCACGGGTTCCATTCCGGGTCGGTGAACTAAGATCCTGCATGACCTGCGGTGGAGCCGAGAAAAAAAAAAAAAAAAAAAAAGGAAGGGTAGGCATCCTTTGTAAACATGTAGTGAAAGGAAAGAGAAGTTCAAGGAGGATATCAGGGATACTGCAGAAACACTAGATAACTACCTGAAAACCAGCTTGCTTCTGCTGCTCACCATGTTGTCCAAGAGTGAAGCTGCCCTTCACTCTATAAAGAGGGCCCTTTTTTTTTT
>NW_006797758.1:1560216-1565943 GCF_000442215.2 Lipotes vexillifer | reverse complement strand
CAGCGGCCATGGCTCACGGGCCCAGCCGCTCCGCGGCATGTGGGATCTTCCCGGACCGGACCGGGGAACGAACCGGCGTCCCCTGCATCGACAGGCGGACCCTCAACCACTGCGCCACCAGGGAAGCCGGAAAAGGGCACTTTTGAACAACATTCTGGAGTGTTGTCCAGAAAATGAACTGAAACAGGAAAAACACATTCCATCCATACAGAGTTACGGTAGGAAGAGAAAATGAAAACAAAACACTAAAGCTATTGAAATGTCCCCCACAAACCTCAGGCACAAAGCAGAAGAAAACGGTAGTACTCTAAATTGAATGAAAGAGCCTCCCTGGGCGCAGTGGTTGAGAGTCCGCCTGCCGATGTAGGGGATACGGGTTCGTACCCTGGTCCGGGAAGATCCCACGTGTTGCGGAGCAGCTGCGCCCGTGAGCCATTGCTGCTGAGCCTGCGCGTCCGGAGCCTGTGCTCTGCAACGGGAGAGGCCACGGCAGTGAGAGGCCCGCGTATCGCAAAAAAAAAAAAGAAAAGAAAAAAAGCCTCAAACAAGTATTTCATGATTTCTGCTGTAACTGAATGTAACTAAGAACCTAACTACCTAATTAAGAAGGAACAGCTCTTCCTTTTAGTAGAATGCCAAATAACAATGATGTAGCTAGAAAATTGCAGTTTTGCAACCATCAGTTATAATTCGGGCAAGAATTTTCAACAGGTGTTAAAACTCGTGGGTGGAAATTTTGTTGAGCAAGGTATTTGCCTAGAATCAAGATATTTATTATATAAAAGAAAAATAGTAACATGGTGGAGGAAACTAGTGGGTATTACTTCAACCTAGTGATCAAAGTTAACTTCTCTAATAAAGATAACAGTGACATCATCTGTAGCCTGATGTGATGCAATAAGACACATCAGTTATTCAGCACTGCAGCCAGAAATGGACTCTAATCATGGGGAAACATTAAACTCAAATGGAAGAAATATCCTCCAAAAATGTCAATGTTGTGGGGAAAGAAAAAACGGTGAAGGAGTTATTCCAGATTAAATGAGATTAAGGAGACATGATAAATACATTGCATGATCCTGGATTGCACCCTAGGTAGGAAAAAACAATACTACATAGGACATTTTTGGATGTCAAGTGGCCAAGCAGATGCTACGCAGCAGCACACTGGCTGCTGAGGCCAAAAGGATCATTCCTGCAGCTGTTGAGTTGGCCTGCCACACTTTCCCGGATTTGGCCAGTAGGGAGACAAGAAGCCCAAATGGATTCAGGCAGTTTATTGACACAGTTTATTATTTATTCAGTTTATTATTGACACAGTGTACAGGAGGTCATCATGGTGTCAGCTCCCCATGTCCCCCGTCTCGCAAGATGATGCCGAGTGGAGAGGCCAGGTAACAGATGGCATGAGTGGTGGGATTTGCTAAGGGGCCAATTGTAAGGTACAGCCAAATAGTTACGTAGATTACTCAGAGGCCTGCAGCTGTGTCGTAGGGGGTTGGGTAGAAGAAAGTCCTGGGCTCAAATGAAACTAAGGAGAGGGATGAGACATAGCTCCATGGCAGCTCCTCTCAAGGCTGGGTATCTCTCCTCGATCCCGGAGGATTCTAGGATGTCTGCCAGGATGCAGGTGAGACTGATCAAGCCTTGCCTATGTGGACTACGTGGAGACATGCAAGGTGTTAGGGTGCTAGGTGGCAGAACTACTGCTCTATGTTGCAGGCAGAATAATGCTTCCCTCTCACCCTCATGATGGCTACTCCCTAATCCCAGACCTGCAAATATGTTACTTTACATGGCTAAGCGACTTTTCAGCTGCGATTAAGGTTACAGATCTTGATGAGAGATTATACTGGATTATCTGGGTGGGCTCAACTTCATCACATGAGTCCTTAGAAGTGAAGAACCTCCCTGTGGTTAGAGAGGGAGATACATTCATTCCTGACCCACCACTGCTGGCCTTGAAGATGGAGGAACGAGGCCACAGGCCAAAACAATGGCAGCGGTCTCTGGAATCTGGGAATGGCTGTCATCCTGCAGCCAACCAGGAAACAGGGACCTCAGTCCTACAACGTCAAGGAACTGAATTCTTCAACAACCCAAATGAACAAGGTAAGATTTCCCTCCTAGAGCCTCCAGAAAGGAGCTCAGCCTGCCAGTGCCTTGACTGTGGTCCAGTGAGAACTGTACAAGATTTGTGACCTACAGAATTATAAGAAATACATGTATATTTTTTTAAGTCACTAAATTTGTTGTGATTCGTTACAGCAGTGATAGAAAATGAATATAGCCCACAATGTTTTAACTGGCTAAATTGGAATATGGGCTGTGGTATTATAACCCTTACTATTCCTAGAATTTGATACTGTACTATGGTTGCACAAGAGTTCTTTTGTTCTTAGGAAATACTCTGAGGTATTTAGGGGAATGGGAATATATATTGCAGTTTACACTCAAATGGTGTCACAAATGTAACAAAATGTTAATGATTGGTGAAATCTGAGTAAAGAGGTCTCAGTAAAGGGTACCATTCTTATATCATTCTTGCGATTTTTAAGTTTGAAATTATTTCCAAATAAAAAGTTTTTTTATTTTTCTTTTTTAAGTACTAAGTAACATCCCCTGTGCTCCTTCAACATAAGCCTTAATTAACATGACCTACCAGCTCCATGGCTCCGGCTTAGGTTTTTAGCCTCGTAGTATCTGCTTCACTCTCCCCCTCTCTCTCCATGGCCCAGCCTCTCTGGTCTTCCTCAGAGCCTTCACACACGTGGGTCTGCCTGCCTGGCACACTCTTTGCCCTTTCTTGTTTGATAGTAGCAATACCAAAGAAGGATAAAGCAGGAAAGAATACAACAAAACCCTTTCAACCATTAATGCACTCTACAAGGCAAAAATTCATAATACATTAAAAGGCTAGGGCTTCCCTGGTGGCGCAGTGGTTGAGAGTCTGCCTGCCGATGCAGGGGACACGGGTTCGTGCCCCGGTCCGGGAAGATCCCACATGCCGCGGAGCGGCTGGGCCCGTGAGCCGTGGCCACTGAGCCTGCGCGTCCGGAGCCTGTGCTACGCAACGGGAAAGGCCACAACAGTGAGAGGCCCGCGTACCGCCAAAACAAAAACAAAAACATTAGAAGGCTAAATAACATTTCAGTGCATTTTAAAAAGTTTAAATTCCTGACTTGGGAATAAATAACTAATATAAGGAACAGAGTTTTTCCCAGT
This sequence comes from Lipotes vexillifer, assembly GCF_000442215.2. Taxonomy (NCBI): domain Eukaryota; kingdom Metazoa; phylum Chordata; class Mammalia; order Artiodactyla; family Lipotidae; genus Lipotes; species Lipotes vexillifer. The sequence continues at coordinate 1,562,718 of NW_006797758.1, read as the reverse complement.
TAAAGACTTGCATTTTTCTATGTAAAATATTTGTTGTAAAAGCTTACTTTAATAATAAGAAAAAAGGGGTGATTTTAGGAGAATATTGTGAGTATTTTCTGCAGAAGCATACTTTGGATAATGCCAAGTCCATACTTGGGCTGAAGGGAGTGGGCTTTCTCTGGAAGTGCCTCCTCAGGGCTCTTCTAGCCACACATATACTCGGAAAAACAGGGTCATATGATGTTATATTGCATTACATACAACATTGCACAGCATACATTACACAGAACATTGCAACTTCACGTTCATTCGCTACATTACTTCTATACGTTACACAGATTATATTACATGCAGCATAACATTATCTAGGGTCATACAACATTATGCCCACTTACAAAGTTCAAGGTCCAGTCTCAACACTCTTTGGAGTGTCATCTGCCGCATCCAACTTGGATAACAGTGGCTCATTTCCTCTTATCCTTATTCACTGAACAAATAATTACCTATGACAAGCATTTGCCTTCCTATATGTCCAATGCACTGTGTAAAGTGATGAGGAAACAAATATATGTCCATATATAATTACCAGATCAGAAGAGATGTGAATCCAGAAAATGAAATAGTTGTTTTAATATGCTCAAGATTTGTCTCTATTAATTTTATGCTGAATGTGTATACGGTCAGAGACAGATTCCTATTAATTACCCCATAGCAAATACTAAATGCCCCTGACCCCTGCTCCGTGCCTTGCCCCTTTACCATGTGCCAGGGCCAGTGGAAATGCGTGAGGAACAGAGAACAAAGGATTAACAATGGACTGTTAGATAGCCATCCCACTTCTCTCCTGAAAGGAAGAAAACACCCTTTGTTCTTTGAGAAGAGATGGAAAGAATCCTGGATTCTCATCCTAACCACTTTTTTTTTTTTGCGGTACGCGGGCCTCTCACTGTTGTGGCCTCTCCCGTTGCGGAGCACAGGCTCCGGATGCGCAGGCTCAATGGCCATGGCTCACAGGCCTAGCCGCTCCGTGGCATGTGGGATCTTCCTGGAACGGGGTACGAACCCGTGTCCCCTGTATCGGCAGGCGGACTCTCAACCACTGCGCCACCAGGGAAGCCCATCCTAAGCACCTTTAAGGTAAATATATCTTTCCAAGATAAACCCTGAGTATCTCAGATTTTATGACCTATAGATGTCTCCAAGGTCTGGGTTTCAGACTTTTTGAAATATAAATGCCTACGGACATAGTTCCTGAGATTTCCCAACACCTTGGGAGCTTAATTTAGGGACCTACTCCAGGCTGTAAGAGAAGTTTTATTCCTTTCTGATCTCTGAACAATTAACTAAACAAATGGATACAGACCTAATTCTCATGGCATGTGAAGAGTCTAGGGAAGGTATGACTTTTACAGGAATACAGAAATCCAAGGAAGTTTTAATTCCCCCCAGAAGTTGATAAAGAAGTTCAAAGGCAAGAGACATAATGAAGGATTATTATGATATGATATGCAGGTGATATGCAAAATCTTCATAGAAGATTTTCTTCTGGCTGAAGTTTGAATGGTGGATATAATTTCCATAGTGCATATGAGATAGTGATTTCTTATAATTTATGAATAATAAAGTTTATTGTGTATAAATTATAAGAATTACTGCTAATAATTTATAAGGTTTAAAAAATACAGAATTTACAGTTGGTCCATTTTTTGTTCTTGTATACCTAAATAAACTTTGCAAAATAAGAATCTTAGCAATAACACATCATCAACCTTGTTTATAGAAGAAACGAAAATAAAGTGATCACTAAAATAAGATGAATTTGAGTTATTTGATAAAAAACTTAGTTGAAAAAAATTTTAAACTTTATTCTCCTGTGATATCTTTTCTTTGTTATCTCATCAAATTGAACTCTTTTCTTTTATTCATTTTTCTATTTGGGATCATATTGAAGCAAGGTAGATAAATTTTTATTTTCCTTAACTAAGTAACTGGAATAAACAGTCTTCTAGCTAATTATGTTTTTCTCCTCTCCCTTCCTCATTCTTTTGGATTACATAGGGAATGACAATATTGCTCTGGATTTACTGCAGCAAAATACTTGGATGACAAAGCATACACAATGAGAAAAGACATATGAAAGGATGGCCAGTACAAAATAAAGATCAGTTTTTTCCCAGAAATTGATGAAAATATATCATCACCTAATATTTAAGAACTTTCTTATGGCTAAGTAATTATTCAATGCAAAAGACAGTTATTATAATTTTAATCAGGTCCAAAGAACAAATTGCATTGCTAATTGTCAAAATGGAGGTTAAACACAATTTGAAATTGAGCATATCATGGAAAATGAAATCTGTGTTCTTAAAGGTGACCAAATATACATGGACTACAGAGACATTTTTAGTACAGTATCATGAGTATTCAGTTAGAAATTAAAAATCAGAAATACTAGCTGTAGCTGAATTTCCATTCACGTCATTTGCTTTTTTTTTTTTTTTTTTTTTTTTTTTTTTTTTT
>NW_006797758.1:1554915-1560206 GCF_000442215.2 Lipotes vexillifer | reverse complement strand
TTTTTTTTTTGCGTTATGTGGGCCTCTCACTGTTGTGGCCTCTCCCATTGTGGAGCACAGGCTCCGGACGAGCAGGCTCAACGGCCATGGCTCACGGGCCCAGCCGCTCCACGGCATGTGGGATCTTCCCAGACCGGGGCACGAACCCGTACCCCTGCATCGGCAGGCGGACTCTCAACCACTGCGCCACCAGGGAAGCCCTCATTTGCTTTTTCATTCCTTAAATGTTACATGTATATATTATATTGTTTAATTCATAAAGTAGTAACAGATGCAAAAACAGTTGCATTTGAGAAAATACTTCTAAATTTAGTTTCTTAAAATTAAAATTTTATGTTTGAATATTTAAAAACCATTTTAAAATAAAATTAATAATGTTGATTAAACAATCTGATTTCTTTGGACTATTAAAATTCAACTATTTTGTCCAAAATATTATTTAATATTCTTGTAAAATGGAACTTACATTGTACACATATTATAATAACATTGCTGTATTTTGAAAAACAAGACATCATTTACCTATGAGCTGAAAAACAAATTTGAATATGAACTTAAATTTCCCTATTATTTCAAGGTGCTTTCTATAAATGGAAAGCTTAATGTGCAAAAGTTACAAGGAAAATCCAGAATCCACGGAGAAAGGAACAGTAAACACAGCAAGTCCTACACAGTTTTAAATATCTGTCTTCTCAATTGTAAATGTTTGTTGACCTTATATGAATTACTCATCTCACAATCCATTGATAAAATATCAGTCCTCCTCAGCAGGTTGTTTTAAAATCCTGAATGATACACAGTGCAATGATTACATTTCCTCTTTGCCATGTGTGCTTTAGAAAACCCCACTAACAGGGAGAACGAAACTGCCTGCTAAACACTTTCTCAAAGATTGTTTGGTTTTAAACTGTATTTAATGCCGAAGTGAAACATATTCCACGTCCAGGAAAATCATACTGGTGATGAAACCCTTCAAAGCTTAATAAAAGAGTGTAGAAAAAAACCTACCTGTCTTCTAGAATTAGACTGTATGAAGGTAATTGAGCCAAATGGCAGTTTTATCCCCAAGTGAAATTACTTCCACTGCATAGAATATGAGACATCTGAAGATTTATCTGACATTCTAATACCTCAGCAGTGACACTGATATTGAATGACACATTTGGCATAAGGGAAGGATCATTTCTCTTTAGAATCCTCTGTATTTGTTAATTAAATGATTGCTGGATGCATCCTCTTCATGAATATAAATTACTAGCCCAGGAAAGGGCTTATATTTGTATGGCATCTTTTATTATGAAGTGTTTTCCAGGGTGCAATGAACCCATTTTACACTGCCACTTGACATATTTAGAGATTACTTCATCCAGCACTGCAACATCGTCCTTAAATAACTGTGTTATATTCAGGATGTATTTTAGCAAATATAACAGTCTTATCCTGACTTGCAGAAGTTATTTTTTTCCCCTTTAACTAGGCACATATTGCCAGCAGAATTCTGTGCACTCAGACTCTTTGGTAATGGGCTATAATAATTTTATTTCTTTCAGCACCCTATTGACAATTGCTGACATGTCATTAAATTTGACTATCATTGATTTTTATTTCCTTTTGGCACTATTATTTAAACTCAGTGTGATTTCTGAGTAACAGACTGTGCTCCCATGGCTATGTTTCTTACCAGAATATAAGCTTTATGAGGGCAGAGATTTTTGTCTATTTTATTTCCTTTGTACCTCAATGCTCCAAACAGTGCCTGGCACATAGTAAATGCTCAGTAGTTTTGACTGACTGAATCAGTGGTATAAATAAACTAGAGAGAAGAAACATATATATTTACAATATTATCGTTATTGAAATCATATACAATAATGGATTAATTCCAGACTATAAATTAGAAGTAATTTGTCACCTGATATGGAATAAATATTACAAAACTACAAATAACTAAAAAAAAACTAATAACTTCCGCGTTTCAATGGACATTTGTCCTGTTGTTTGCCATCCAATTTCTTTTTAACATCCCTCTTTCTATTGAGAACATTCTCATGAGACTGTCCAAGAGTCTCATTTCTGATTTTCTACAACTTGAATCCAATATCCCCTGCATTTTAGCCTCTTTTTCAGATATATTATCAGAGTCACGTTTTATAGTATAGAATACAGATTATTCATTATACCATTCACCTCATATATAATATTTTGAAAATTTTATATTTTTATTATAGTTGACAGGTTTTGGTATTAAGTTTATGTTCCATCCTCCTTTTATGTTTTTTTTCTGCAAAACTTTGCATACAACTTTTCCTTGAATGTTTGATAGAATTAACCAGTATAACTATCCAGGCCTGAAGTTTTATTTTGGAGAGTTTTCTTTTTGGTCTCTTTTGGTGAATTTACTATATGCCCTTGAAATGAATGGGTGTTTTGCATTTCCCTCAATTACTGAAAGAGTGGTGTAGCAGTCTTCTGCTATGGTTGTGGAATTGTCTGTTTCTCCCTTTAATTTTAAAATTTTGATTCTTCATGTAATTTGGGGCTCTTTTGGTAGGTGTGCACATAATTTATGGTATTTCCTCATAAATTATACCTTTTATGATTACTAAATGTTGCTCTTTGTTTCTGGTATCACCCTTTGTATTGATGTCAATTTCATTTGATATAACTACTTTAGCCTTCTTATGTTTATAGTTTGCATGGTACACTCTTTCACTATTGTTTACTCTCAACCTATTTTCATTTTATATTAAAATGTGTCCCTTGTAGACAGCTTGTGAATGGGTTTTGCTTTTTAAAAAATTCTGCCAATCTCTGGCTTTTAATGGAAGTATTTAGACCAATAATATTTAATGTAATTTTTGATATGGTTGGGTTTAGGTCTACCATTTTTAATGTTCCATTTGTATCCTCTATTTCCCCCCTTATTTTCATTTTTCTGCTTTTTTTTTGAATTATTGGAATATTTTTGATATTCTATTTTAACCTGTCTATTGGGTATTTTGCTATATATATTTGTTTTGTATTATATTGCAGTCTACATAACTAAACATGTGCCATCTACTTGGCATTAATATTGTATCACTCATTTAAAATGTAAAAACTTTGCAACCAGATAGGTTCTTTTACCCCCATGCTCAACTGACTTTATTATAGTTTTCATATGTATGGCATCTACAAATATTACCCACCTGATAATGAATTTTTAATTTTTAAAATTAATTTTTATTGGTGCATAGTTGCTTTACAATGTTATGTTAGTTTCTACTGTACAGCAAAATGCATCAGCTATACATATACATATATCTGCTAGTTTTTGGATTTCCTTCCCATTTAGGTCACCACAGTGCATTAAGTAGAGTTCCCTGTGCTATACAGTAAGTTCTCATTTGTTGTGTATTTTATACATAGTATCAATAGTGTATATGTGTCAATCCCAATCTCCCAATTGCTCCCACCAGCCCCTTCCCCCTTGGTATCCATAGATTTGTTCTCTATGTCTGTGTCTCTATTTCTACTTTGCAAATAAGATAATCTATATCATTTATCTAGATCCCACATATATGTGTTAATACACGATATTTGTTTTTCTCTTTCTTACTTATTTCACTCTGTATGATAGTCTCTAGGTCCATCCATGTCTCTACAAATGACCCAGTCTCGTTCCTTTTTATGGCTGTGTAATATTCCATTGTATATATGTACCACATCTTCTTTATCCATTCCTTTGTTGATGGACATTTAGGTTGCTTCCATGACTTGACTTTTGTAAATAGTGCTGCTATGAACATTGGGGTGCATGTATATTTTTGAATTATGGTTTTCTCAGGGTATATGCCAGCAGTGGGATTGCTGGGTTATATGTAGTTCTATTTTTATTTTTTTAAGGAAACTCCATACTGTTTTTCATAGTGGCTGTATCAATTTACATTTCCACCAACAGGGCAGGAGGGTTCTCTTTTCTCCACACCCCTTCCAACATTTACTGTTTGTAGACTTTTTTAATGATGGCCATTCTGACTGGTGTGAGGTGATAACTCATTATAGTTGTGATTTGCGTTTCTCTAGTAATTAGTGATGTTGAATATTTTTTCATGTGTTTGTTGGCAATCTGTCTTCTTTGAAGAAATGACTCTTTAGGTCTTCTGCCCATTTCTTTTTTAAAATTAATTAATTAATTTATTTTTGGCCTCATTGGGTCTTCGTTGCTGCATGCAGGCTTTCTCTAATTGTGGTGAGCAGGGGCTACTCTTCATTGCGGTGTGCAGTCTTCTCACTGTGGTGGCTTCTTTTGTTGTGGAGCACGGGCTCTAGGTGTGTGGGCTTCAGTAGTTGTGGCATGCAGGCTCAGTAGTTGTGGCTCGTGGGCTCTAGAGCACAGGCTCAGTAGTTGTGGCACATGGGCTTATTTGCTCCACAGCATGTGGGATCTTCCTGGACCAGGGCTCGAACCCGTGTCCCCTGCATTGGCAGGCAGATCCTTAACCACTGCACCACCAGGGAAGCCCTAGGTCTTCCACCCAGTTTTGGATTGGGTTGTTTGTTTCTTCTGATATTGAGCTTCATGAGGTGCTTGTATATTTTGGAGATTAATCCTTTGTCAGTTGCTTGGTTTGGAAATATTCTCTCACATTCTGAGGGTTGTCTTTTTGTCTTGTTTATGGTTTCCTTTGCTGTGCAAAAGCTTTTAAGTTTAATTAGGTCCTATTTGTTTATTTTTGGTTTTATTTTCATTACTCTAGGTGGTGGGTCAAAAAAGATCATGCTGTGATTTATGTCAAAGTGTGTTCTGCCTATGTTTTCCTCTAAGAGTTTTATAGTGTCTGGCCTTACATTTAGGTCTTTAATCCATTTTGAGTTTATTTTTGTGTATAGTGTTAGGGAGTGTTCTAATTTCATTCTGTTACATATAGCTGTCCAGTTTTCCGAGCACCACTTATTGAAGAGGCTGTCTTTTCTCCATTGTATATTCTTGCCTCCTTTATAATAGATTAGGTGACCACAGGTGTGTGGGTTTATCTGTCACCCAATAATGAGTTTTTAAAAACAGTCATACATTATGAAGAAGGAAAAATAATCTTTTATATTTAACTGTTGGTGACAACTTCTCTTGGTTTTCTTTCACCAAAAAATGTCTTTACTTTGCCTTCATTTCTAAAAAATGTTTTTGCCGGATTTGGAACTCTAGGTTGAAAGCGTTCCTTTTTCTTTTCTATCTTCCACACTTTAAAAGATGCTATTCCATTGTTTTATGGTCTTCATGATTTCTGATGAACAATTCACAGTAACTCAAA
>NW_006797758.1:1537713-1554905 GCF_000442215.2 Lipotes vexillifer | reverse complement strand
TTTCCCTACTCCTCATATATAATGTGCTGTTTTCTTGCTGCTTTTGATATTTTATAAAAGTTCTAATTTTAGTAGTTTGATTATGACATCACTAGGAATTTTGATTTTATCCTGATTAGGGTTCACTGAGGTTTTTTTTTTTTTTTTTGATCTGTAGATATAACTTTTTCACCAAATTTTGAGAGTTTTTTATCTGTATTTCTTCACATTTTGGGGAGTATCAATCTCTTTCTCTTCTTTTTCTGGGACTCCAGTTACATATCTATTAGACCACTGATATTGCCTACAGGTTCTCAAACTTTGTGCTTTTTTTTCTCAGTTTATTTTTTCTTTCTTTCAATTGAATCTTCTTTCTTGTTTTATCTTTCCATTTACTGCTTATATTTCCTGACATGTTCATTCTGCTCATAGGTACAGATTTTATTTTATGTTCTAAAAGTTCCATTTGGTTCTTTTTTTATATTTTTTAATTCCTCAACTAATATTTCCTTTCTTTTTATACATTTGAAGTGTTTTTCCCTTTACCTCATGGTGCATACTTATAGTAGCTACTTTAAAGTTTTTGCCTGATAATTCTAACATTTGGATTTTCATGGGATTCATATGTGTAGATTGTCTCTTTCCTTGAAAATAGGCTACATTTTCCTGGTTATTCACCTGTTGAGTAATTTTGAATTTTATATTGGGCAATTTTAACGTTTTGTTGTATAGGCTCTGGATTGAGTTGTAATTCTCCAGATAATATTGATGTTTTTGTTTTAGAAGACAGCAAAACATGGGTTTATACAGTGAATTCTGTCTCTCATTCTGTGTATAGTGTTCAAAACTCAGTTAAGCTTTTACTTTTTGGTTTGGATCTATCCTATACATGTGTAGTTCAAGCGTTAGATCGTTACTTGTGCAGCTTCATATATGAAATTAGGGGATGTCCTTTTATTCCCTTACGTATTTCTTCCTTTCTCTTCTACTCTCAGGGGCTCTCCCTGATTCCACTAACAAGAGGTATGGTGGGGTTCCTGTTAGAGTATTAGCTGGCTGGGTAACACTCTCCATAACTGTGACCTACTTTTGGGGTAAAGAAAAAAAAAAAAACACAGCAAATCCTTCCCCATGCAAGTTACTTCTGACTACTTATTTTTTTTCTCTTACTTTTCAGAGTTTTCATGTAGTTTATTTTGGATTTTGTCTAAAATTTATAGCTGAAATCAGGAAGAGGAATGGACCATAGGAGGCTTACACCACTACAGCAGAAGCAAAACTCTTATGTCTTATCTCCTTAACCTCTGCCATGTCTCTGTTTTAACTAGAGACTTTATATATTTCTGGTTTTTTTTCTTAATGAGACTTCAAGCTATTTGCTATTTTATTAAGTGTTTAATATTTTTCAAGTGATACTTTGTTTTCTATTTCTTTAGTTTCTGATCTATATTTATGATTTGTTCCCTTCTATCATCTTTTATTGCTTTCCTTAAATTTAAAAAAGTTAAAAAATGAGAGGTTTAGCTAATTAACCCAATGCTTATATTAAAATATAAGCATTTAAATGATAAAGATCTCTTTTTTAACAGCTTTATTGAGGTATAATTGATATACAAAGAACTGAACATTTTAATGTGTACAATTTGATAGGTTTGGGCATATGCAAGCACTCATGATACCATCATTACAATCAAAGTAACAGACATATCCAACACCTCCTAGAGTTTCCTTGTGTTCCCCCAACATTTTTTGTGTGTGTGTGTGTGTGGTAAGAACACTTAACAGAAGATCTACTTGCTTAACGAACTTTGAAGTTCACAATACTGTATTAACTATAGACATTTTGTTGTACAGCAGATTTCTAGAATGTATTCATCTAGCATAACTGAAACTTTAGACACACTGAGCAATAGTTCCCTATTTCCCTCAACCTCCAGCCCCTGGAAGCCACTATTGTATTCTCTGTTTCTATACGTTTGACTATTTTGTATACCTCATATAACTGGAATCATGTAGTATTTGTCCTATAAAGTTCTCTTTGAATACAATTTTCATTGTACCCTATGAACTATAAAGTGGAGTATTTAAAATATAGCTGTACGTTTAAACTAAATTTATATTATTTTTTGTTCAGTGGGTTATTCTGAAGTGTGTTTTGAAATTTCCAAATATAAGTTTTGTAAACTCTTTCTTTCCATTACTATTTCTAGTTTAATTGTCTCGGGGCAAGGCAAGGAAACTTTCTTCTTTGAAACTTGCCTTTTTAAAAAAACATTTATTTATTTAGTTATCTGTCTATTTTTGGCTGCGTTGGGTCTTCATCGCTGCATGCAGGCTATCTCTAGTTGCGGCGAGTGGGGGCAGCTCTTCACTGCTGAGCTGGGGCTTCTCATTTGCGGTGGCTTCTTGTTGCGGAACATGAGCTCTAGGCACGTGGGCTTCAGTAGTTGCAGCACGTGGGTTCAGTAGTTCTAGAATGCAGGCTCTAGGGCATGCGGGCTTCAGCAGTTGTGGCGCATGAGCTTAGTTGCTCCACTGTATGTGGGATCTTCCTGGACCAGGGATTGAACTAGTGTCCCCTGCATTGGCAGGTGGATTCTTAACCACTGTGCTACCAGGGAAGTCCTGAAGCTTGCCTTATGACTTAATGTGATGGTCAACTATTACAAATGTGGTCTATATCTTACTAAGATAAGGTAGAGTATCCAGGCAATGGGATACCTAATTAATCTTGATAGCTTTGACTTTAAAGTGAAAAAGGAAATCCAGTTGTTTTATTTCTCAATAGATTTTTTGATTTTTATTTAGAAGTCCAGAGAAAGAGGTAATTATATATATAATTTATTTTTAAAACAAATAAATAAAAGAGAGAGAAATATAAACAAAGTCTGAGAGCATTTGCAAAGGGTAAGAATATGTTGATGGACTGTTGGAGCATGGAATCTAAGTTATATTAGGAGGAAAGGGATATCGCGGTGGTAGGCAGGGAGGATGGCTTCTAGATATACAAGAGTGGGAACAATGAACTGGAAATATAGGAAGTATTGATTAAAGAACTTCATGTTTAAGGTTTCAGAGTGGATGGATTTACTGTGATTTCCATATATACTGGGAACAAATGGGTTGAAGAAAAGCAATACTGGAGGTGAGATGGGCAGTTACTGAGGGAAGGGAAGGTGGATGGGTCACATGGGTGCATAAGACATCAAGAATAATTGTAAGAATTGGGGACGAGAGAAAGACAAGAAACAAGGAGATAAAATCATCTTTAAATGACAGGAACTGACTAAAATGCAGTATATACTGTTATGGACCAAATTGTATACCTCCCAAAATTCATATGTTGAAACACTCACCCCTACTATAACTGTATTTGAAGATAGGGCCTTTGAAGAGGCAATAAAGGTTAAATGAGGTCATAAGGATGCAGCTCTAATCTAGTATGACTAGTGTCTTTATAAGTAGAGGAAGAAACACCAAGGATGCATACACATAGAGAAAAGGCCAGGTGAGGACACAGCAAGAAGGTGGCCATGTGCAAGCCAAGGAAAGATAGCTCAGGAAATACTGAATCTGCAGACACCTTGATCTTGAACTTCCAGCCTCCAGAACTGTGAGAGATAAATGTTTGTTATTAAGCCATCCAGTCTGTGATTTTGTTATGGCAGTCTTAGTAGACTAATACAATGTCAAAAACTAAGAGGCACATCAGGGGATATAGCTAGGTGGCATGAGATTTCAGAGATTTTAGGTCTTTAAAAAGGAAGGAAGGAAAAGGGGACATAAGAAGTAAATAGTAAACAATGGAAGAGTCAGTGTCACTTCTTTTTTTCTGAGTGACTTGGAATGTAAGGGAAACCATCTTGACTTGAGTGAACTGCAGTTGAATCTATGCCCATGAGGAAAGTGAGGTTTCAACTCACAGAATAGGAGGAGAAACCATGTAGAGGAGACAAGTATTCAGTGGAGTGCGTTAATTACAAACGTGCTCCAGAGAGCACAATGAAAGAGGACCATGACTCTTGACACATCTTCCTTTGTCTCTTATATCTGCAATTCACATACCCATCTCTGAACATCTGTAATAATTTCCTCTCTTAACCTTTAGTGAGTTTTACTTACACAGTTCTCCACATACTGTACAATCCATGTTTTCTACATTTTGCCAAGTAATAGTAATAGATTTCTATTGACCTCTATGGCTTTTTTCTTTTCCTCTCATTTTAATCTTTCATTATTTAGTTAATATTTATCTGTCACTGGATATGTGCAAACATATGTCACCAATTAAGATCTAAGAACACTGATTTATGATTTCAAAACATATTAAAAAACTACAGTAATCAAAATAGTGTAGTGCTGGCATAAAGACAGACATATAGACCAATGGAACATAATAGAGAGCTGAGAAATAAACCCACACATATATGGTCAAATGATCTTTGATAAATGTATCAAGACTACATAATGGGGAAAGGATAGTCTCTTCAACAAATGGTGTTGGGAAAACTGGATATCCACATGTAAAAGAATGAAATTAGACCTTTATCTTACACCATCCACAAAAATAAATTCAAAATATATTAAAGACTTAAATATAAGAACTGAAACAATAAAATTCCTAGAAGAAAACACAGGGGAAAACTTCATACTATTGATCTTGGCAATGATTTCTTGGATATGACACCAAAAGCTCGATAACAAAAGCAAAAATAGACAAGTGGGACTACATGAAACCCAAAACCTTCTGCTTAGCAAAGGAAACAAATGACAGAGTGAAAAAGCAACCAGTGGAATGGAAGAAAATATTTTCAAACCATATATCTAATGAGGAGTTAATACCCCCAATACATAAGGAACTCCTAAACTTAATAGCAAAAAAAAAAGGGGGGAAAAAAACTGATTAATAATGTGGGCAAAGGACCTGAATAAACATTTTTCCAAAGAAGACATATAAATGGCAAACATGTATATGAAAAGATGTTCAACACACTCAACAGCAGGTAACTACAAATAAAAACCACAGAGAGATATCACCTCAAGCCATTAGAATGGCCATTATCAAAAAAACAACAAGTGCTGGGGAAGATGTGGAGAAATTGGAGCCCTTGACACTGTTGGTGGTTAAGTGAAACAGTGCAGCTACTATGGAAAAATATATGGAGGTTACTAAAAAAATTAAAAGTAGAATTACCATTTGATTAAGTGATCCCTCTTTGAATATCCAAAAGGATTGAAATCAGGATCTTTGAGAGATATTTGTACTCCCATGTATATTGTACAATTATTCATAAAAGCCAAGAGGTAAAGGCTTAAATGTCTATTCATGTATAAATGAATAAAGAAAATGTGGTATATATTGTACATACAATGGAATATTACTTAGCCTTACAAAGAAGGGAATCCTGTCATATGCTACAAAAATATGGATAACTTAATTGAGCGGAATACACCAGTCACAGAAGGCCAAAAACTGCATGATTCCACTTATGTGAGTTATCAAAGTAGTGAAACTCATAGAAGCAGAAAGTAGAACGGTGGTTGCCAGGGGTTGGGTGTGGGGTGGGAATGGGGAGTTGCTGTTTAATGGATATAGAGTTTCAGTAATGCAATATGAAAAAGTTCTAGAGATCTGTGCAACAATCTGCATCTAAAACAATACTGTAAGGTATACTTAAAAAATTGTCAAGCAGCTAGATTTCATGTTATGCATTTTTAAAATTTTAATTTATTTTTTATTTTTTTTTGCGGTACGTGGGCCTCTCACTGTTGTGGCCTCTCCCGTTACGGAGCACAGTCACTGGATGCGCAGCCTCAGCGGCCATGGCTCACGGGCCCAGCCACTCCGAGGCATGTGGGATCTTCCTGGACCGGGGCACGAACCCGTGTCCCCTGCATCGGCAGGCAGACTCTCAACCACTGTGCCACCAAGGAAGCCCTATGCATTTTTTTTTTATTACAGAGAATAACATCCAAGATTACTGAAAGAAAATAACATTATTATATTTTGCTTTTATTTTCATAGTACGTTGGATAATTTTAGGCATATACTAGGTACTACCTGGATACTACAGAGTTCTTAGTTTGTAAAACACTTATCAATGCTACCATATTTTACTAAAGTAGACATAGATCCAGAGAAGTGAAGAGATTTACTCTAAGACCACAGTTAACTCTAAAATTCTAGGATCTTCCTCTAAGCTTTGTACTTTTTCTACTGTACCATCAGGTTATGATTTTCTTAATTGCTTTAAATAAGGCAATCTACTCCTCCAACTGATAAAAACGAAAGCATTCTGGTACCACTTTCAGCATCAATTACTATCTTGAGGAATTGCAAAGGAAAATAGAAACTGTGATTATAGTCTTATGTAATAGTCTCAATGAGAAAAAAAAACTACTTAAATTCAGAGAGAGTGATTTTATGATTGTATTTGTGGGCATTGGTAGAAGGAATATGAATATAGAAAATTAAAACATGTAAATGAATTATAAAGATATCTTTCTTCAGTTTCCTTAGGATAGGAAAAGCATTCAAGTGAAACATTATGAAAAATTTCTCATTTTACAGTTGCAGATCACTAAGACTTACTTATTCAGATGGGAGATTGTGTTAGATAACAAAGATGATTTCTGTTTTCAAGAAAGATGATCAATAGAAAAACCACCTTTTGATGTTGATTATATTCAGTACTGATTGGCAGTAGTGAGGGTATCATTTGATATATCATTGATTTTCCTTTATGTCTTAGAAGAAAGACTCAGTGGTTTCAAATCCTTCTCTCATATTTTCACAAAAACATCCACAAATTCGGCTAAGGAGTGGGATATGTTTCAGGAAGGAAGAAAACCTTCAGGCAAACCTTTTATTTCTTTTTTTTATTTTTAACATTTTTCACTTTATTGGAGTATAATTGCTTTACAGTGTTGTGTTAGTTTCTGCTGTACAACAAAGTGAATCAGCTATATGTATACATATATCTCCATATCCACTCCATCTTTTTTTGTTTTATTTTTTTTTGCGGTACGCGGGCCTCTCACCGTTGTGGCCCCTGCTGTTGCGGAGCACAGGCTCCCGACGCGATGGCTCAGCGGCCCTGGCTCACGGATCCAGCTGCTCCGCAGCATATGGGATCCTCCCGTAACGGGGCACGAAACCATGTCCCCTGCATTGGCAGGCGGACTCTCAACCACTGCGCCACCAGGGAAGCCCTCCCCTCCCTCTTAAGCTTCCCTCCCAACCTCCCTATCCCACCGCTCTAAGTCATAACAAATCATCGAGCTGATCTCCCTGTGTTATGCAGCGGCTTCCCACTAGCTATTTTACATTTGGTAGTGTATATATGTCAATGCTACTCTCTCACTTCGCCCCAGCTTCCCCTTCCCCCCTGTGTCATCAAGTCCGTTCTCTACATCTGCATCTTTATTCCTGCCCTGCCACTAGGTTCATCAGTACCCTTTTATTAGATTCGATATATATGCATTAGCATCCGGTATTTGTTTTTCTATTTCTGCCTTACTTTACTCTTTATGACAGTCCCTAGGTCAATCCACCTCACTACAGATAACTCAGTTTCATTTCTTTTTATGGCTGAGTAATATTCCATTGTATATATGTGCCACATCTTAATCCATTCACCTGTCGATGGACACTTAGGTTGATTCCATGTCCTGGCTATTGTAAATAGTGCTGCAATGAACATTGTGGTACATGACTCTTTTTGAATTATGGTTTTCTCAGGGTATAGGCCCAGTAGTGGGATTGCTGGGTCATATGGTAGTTCTATTTTTAGTATTTTAAGGAAGCTCCATACTGTTCTCCATAGTGGCTGTATCAATTTACATTCCCACCAATAGTACATGAGGGTTCCCTTTTCTCCATATCCTCTCCAGCATTTATTGTTTGTAGATTTTTTGATGATGGCCATTCTGACTGGTGTGAGGTGATACCGCACTGTAGTTTTGATTTGCATTTCTCTAATGATTAGTGATATTGAGCATCCTTTCAAGTGTTTGTTGGCAATCTGTATATCTTCTTTGGAGAAATGTCTAATTAGGTCTTCTGCCCATTTTTGGACTGGGTTGTTTGTTTTTTTGATATTGAGCTGCCTGAGCTGCTTGTAAATTATGGGGATTAATCCTTTGTCAGTTGCTTTGTTTGCAAATATTTTCTCCCATTCTGAGGGTTGTCTTTTTGTGTTGTTTATGGTTTCCTTTGCTGTGCAAAGGCATTTAAGTTTCATTAGGTCCCATTTGTTTATTTTTGTTTTTATTTCCATTTCTCTAGGAGGTGGGTCAAAAAGGATCTTGTTGTGCTTTATGTCATAAAGTGTCCTGACTATGTTTTCCTCTAAGAGTTTTATAGTGTCTGGCCTTACATTTAGGTTTTTAATCCATTTTGAGTTTATTTTTCTGTATGATGTTAGGGAGTGTTCTAATTTCATTCTTTTACATGTAGCTGTCCAGTTTTCCCAGCACCACTTATTGAAGAGTCTATCATTTTTCCATTGTATATTCTTGCCTCCTTTATCAAAGATAAGGTGACCATATGTGTGTGGGTTTATCTCTGGGCTTTCTATCCTGTTCCTTTGATCTATATTACTGTTTTTGTGCTTGTACCATACAGTCTTGATTACTGTAGCTTTATAGTATATTCTGAAGTCTGGGAGCCTGATTCCTCCAGAACCATTATTCTTTCTCAAGATTGTTTAGGCTATTCGGGGTCTTTTGTGTTTTCATAAAAATTGTGAAATTTTTTGTTCTAGTTCTGTGAAACATGCCATTGGTAGTTTGATAGAGATTGCATTGAATCTGTAGATTTCTTTGGATAGTGTATTCATTTTCACAATGTTGATTCTTCATATCCAAGAACATAGTATATTGCTCCATCTATTTGTATCATCTTTAATTTCCTTCAACAGTGTCTTATAGTTTTCTGCATACAGGTCTTTTGTCTCCTTAGGTAGGTTTATTCTTAGGCATTTTATTCGTTTTGTTGGAATGGTAAATGAGAGTGTTTCCTTAATTTCTCTTTCAGACTTTTCTTCATTAGTGTATAGGAATGAAAGAGATTTCTGTACATTAATTTTGTATCCTGCTCCTCTACCAAATTCATTGATTAGCTCTAGTAGTTTTCTGGTAGCATCTTTAGGGTTCTTTATGTATAGTATCATGTCATGTGCAAACAGTGACAGTTTCACTTCTTCTTTTCCGATTTGGATTCTTTTCTTTCTTTTTCATCTTTGATTGCTGTGGCTTAAACTTCCAAAACTATGTTGAATAATAGTGTTGAGATTGGGCAGCCTTCTCTTGTTCCTGATTTTAGAGGAAATGTTTTCAGTTTGTCACCATTGAGAACAATGTTGGCTGTGGGTTTGTCATATATGGCTTTTATTATATTGAGGTAGGTTCCCTCTATGCCTACTTTCTGGAGAATTTTTATCATAAATGGGCGTTGCATTTTGTCAAAAGCATTTTCGGCATCTATTGAGATGATCATATGGTTTTTATCCTTCAATTTGTTAATATGGTGTATCATATTGATTGATTTGCATATATTAAAGAATCCTTGCATTCCTGGGATAAACCCCACTTGATCATGGTGTATGATACTTTTGATGTGCTGTTGGATTCTGTTTGCTAGTATTTTGTTCAGGATTTTTGCATGTATGTTCATCAGAGATATTGGCCTGTAGTTTTCTTTTCTTGTGACATCTTTGTCTGGTTTTGGTATCAAGGTGATGGTGGCCTCGTAGAATGAGTTTGGAAGTGTTCCTCCCTCTGCTATATTTTGGAAGAGTTTGAGGAGGATAGGTGTTAGCTCTTCTCCAAATGTTTGACAGAATTTGCCTGTGAAGCCATCTGGCCCTGGGCTTTTGTTTGTTGGAAGATTTTTAATCACAGTGTCAATTTCAGTGCTTGGGATTGGTCTGTTTGTATTTTAAATTTCTTCCTGGTTCAGTCTAGGAAGGTTGTGCTTTTCTAAGAATTTGTCCATTTCTTCCAGGTTGTCCATTTTATTGATATATAGTTGCTTGTAGTAATCACACATGATCCTTTGTATTTCTGCAGTGTCAGTTGTTACTTCTTTTTATTTCTAATTCTGTTGATTTGAGTCTTTTCCCTTTTTTTCTTGCTGAGTCTAGCTAATGGTTGATCAATTTTGTTTATTTCCTCAAAGAACCAGCTTTTAGTTGTATTTATCTTTGCTATCGTTTTCTTCTCTTTTTTTTCATTTGTTTCTGGTCTGATCTTTATGTTTTCTTTCCTTCTGCTAACTTTGGTTGTTAACTGTTCTTTTTTCTCTAATTGCTTTAGGTGTAAGCTTAGGTTGTTTATTTGAGATTTTTCTTGTTTCTTGAGGTAGGATTGTATTGCTATAAACTTTTCTCTTAGAACTGCTTTTGCTGCAACCCAAAGGTTTTGGGTCATCGTGTTTTCATTGTCATTTGTTTCTAGGTATTTTCTGATTTCCTCTTTGATTTATTCAGTGATCTCTTGGTTATTAAATAGTGTATTGTTTAGCCTCCATGTGCTTGTAGTTTTTACAGCTTTTTCCCTGTAATTGATATCTAGTCTCATAGCGTTGTGGTCGGAAAAGATACTTAATACGATTTCAATTTTCTTATATTTACCAAGGCTTGGTTTGTGACCCAAGATATGATCTATCCTGCAGAATGTTCCATGTGCACTTGAGAAGAATGTGTATTCTGTTGTTTTTGGATGGAATGTCCTATAAATATCAATTAAGTCTATCTTATTTAATGTGTCATTTAAAGCTTGTCTTTCCTTATTTATTTTCATTTTGGATGATCTGTCCATTGGTGAAAGTGGGGTGTTAAAGTCCCCTACTAGGATTGTGTTACTGTCGATTTCCCTTTTTATGGCTGCTAGCATTTTTCTTATGTATTGAGGTGCTCCTACGTTGGGTGCGTAGATATTTACAATTGTTATATCTTCTTCTTGGATTGATCCCTTGATCATTATGTAGTGTCCTTCTTTGTCTCTTGTAATAGTCTTTATTTTAAAGTCTATTTTGTCTGTTATGGGAATTGCTACTCCAGCTTTCTTTTGATTTCCATTTGCATGGAATATCTTTTTCTAACCCCTCACTTTCAGTCTGTTTGTGTCCCTAGGTCTGAAGTGGGTCTCTTGTAGACAGCATATGTATGGTTCTTGTTTTTGTGTTCATTCACCTAGTCTATGGTTGGAGCATTTAATCCATTTGTATTTAAGGTAGTTATTGATATGAATGTTCCTATTACCATTTTATTAGTTGTTTTGGGTTTGTTTTTGTAGGTCTTTTCCTTCTCTTGTGTTTCCTGCCTAGAGAAGTTTCTTTAGCATTTGTTGTAAAGCTGGTTTGGTGGTGCTGAGTTCTCTTAGCTTTTGATTATCTGTAAAGCTTTTAATTTCTCCATTGAATCTGAATGAGATCCTTGCTGGCTAGAGTAATCTTGGTTGTAGGTTTTTCCATTTCATCTCTTTTAATATGTCCTCCCACTCCCTTCTGGTTTGCAAAGTTTGCTGAAAAGTCAGCTGTTAACCTTATGGGGATTCCCTTATATGTTATTTGTTGCTTTTCTCTTGCTGCTTTTAATATTGTTTTTGTATTTAATTTTTGCTAGTTTGATTAATATGTGTCTCGGCGTGTTTCTTTTTGGGTTTATCCTGTATGGTACTTTCTGTGTTTCCTGGACTTGATTGACTATTTCCCTTCCCACGTTAGGGAGGTTTCCACCTATAATCTCTTCAAATATTTTCTCAGACCCTTTCTTTTTCTCTTCTTCTTCTGGGACCTCTATAATTCGAATGTTAGTGCATTTAATATTGTTCCAGAAGTCTCTGAGACTGTCCTCAATTCTTTTCATTCTTTTTTCTTTATTCTGCTCCCTGGCAGTTATTTCTACCATTTGATCTTCCAGCTCACTTATCTGTTCTTCTGCCTCAGTTATTCCCTTATTGATTCCTTCTATTTTTTTTTTTTTTTTTTTGGGGTACGCAGGCCTCTCACTGTTGTAGGCTCTCCCATTGTGGAGTACAGGCTCCGGATGCACAGGCTTAGTGACCATGGCTCATGGGCTTAGCCGCTCTGCGGCATGTGGGATCTTCCTGGACCAGGGCATGAACCCGTGTCCCCTGCATCGGCGGGCAGACTCTCAACCACTGTGCCACCAGGGAAGCCCTAGAGTATTTTTAATTTTAGTAATTGTGTTGTTCATCACTGTTTGTTTGCTCTTTAGTCCTTCTAGATCATTGTTAAATGTTTCTTGTATTTTCTACATTCTGTTTTTGAGATTTTAGATTCTCTTTACTATCATTACTATGAATTCTTTTTCAGGTAGATTGTTTGTTTTGTCTTCATTTATTCGGTGTTGTAGGTTTTTACCTTGCTCCTTCATCTTTAATGTATTTTTTGTCGTTTCATTTTTTTTTTTTTTTGATGGGTGGTTCTGTATTCCTGTCTTTCTGGTTGTTTGGCCTGAGACCTCCAGCCCTGGAATTTGCTGGTAGTTGGATAGAGCTGGGTCTTGGTGCTGAGATGAGGACCTCCGGGTGGCCTCACTCTGACTGATATTCCCTGGGGTGTGAGGTTCTCTGTTAGCCTAGTGGTTTGGAGTTGGAGCTCCCACCACAGGAGCTTGGGCCCGACTTCCAGCCTGGGAACCAAGATCCTGTGAGCTTTGTGGTGCAGTTAAAAAATAAAAAAATGAAGAAAGAAAGAATAAAAGTAGCTGTACAATATCAAAGAATAAAAAATAAAATAAAATTAGATAAAAAATATATTAGGAAAAATAAAACTATAATTGAAACAACTGCAACAAGGTAAAATAAAACCACAACAGAGAAAAGAAAAGAAAACAAAAAAGGGCTGGGGGGAACAAGTCAAAAGGAGAGATCACTAACAAAGTATAAAGAATAAAATAAAATTAGAGAAAAGATTAGGAAAAATAAAAATGTAAAAGAATCAACAACGAGTCAACAAGGTAAAATACAACTGCAATCTAAAAGAGGAAAAAAAGCCTTGGCTATGGGGGTGGAATTTCGGCAGGGTCGGAACTTAGGTAGGGGCAGGGTTTAGGGTGGGCTGGGATGTAGGCCGGTGGGGGGTTGATGTTTGAGTGTGGGGTGGGGCCTGGGCGGGACCTAGGCAGGGGCATGTTTAAATGTGGATGGGGCCTCTGCTTAGGACCTGCCCAGAAGGGGAGAGGCAGCACGTGGAAAGGAGGGCCTTTGGAGTGTGGGCTTCCAGAGTTTGGAGGTAGGGCCCTGAGTGAGGGTGTATGGGTGGGGTTTAGGCCCAGCTCATTGGACGGGTTCTCCGAGTGTAGATGTAGGGCCCTGGATTGGGGTGTAGGGGTGGGGCTTGGGCTCTTCATGGCAGAAGGGAGGGTCCAAGTGCAGAGGCTTAGTCCCACGAGCCCAACAGGCTTCCTGGTGCTTAAGTGGAGAGGGCCCCATTCCCTTCCATTCCCTCATGCCCCTCCCCCATTGTCTCACCCAGGGTCTTCCCCGTCGCCCTGGACCCCTAACCATGGGTGGGTCCTGCTGGGTGTAGGAACTCCTCCCCTCCCCCAGCCACCCCTCAGGGACATCAGTCCCTTCCCACCTCCATTTCTCTTCCCCCTTCACTCCCCCCATGCCCCACATCTTACCTGGTCACTGGGGGTTCCTTCCGTCCCCTTAGGTGTCTGTGGCCTCACACCGGTGCCTGGTAGGTGCCCTAGTTGTGACGAGACGCAAATTCTGCGTCCTCCTAGTATGCTATCTTGACTCCGCCCCTTCCATAGTTTTTGGGTCATTGTGGTTTCATTGTCATTTGTTTCTAGGTATTTTCTGATTTCTTCTTTGATTTCTTCAGTGATCTCTTGGTTGTTTAGTAACATATTGTTTAGCATCCATGTGTTTGTATTTTTTACAGTTTTTTTCCTGAAATTCATATCTAGTTTCATAGCGTTGTGGTCAGAAAAGATGCTTGATATGATTTCAATTTTCTTAAATTTACTGAGGCTTGATTTGTGACCCAAGATGTGATCTATCCTGCAGAATATTCCATGTGCACTTGAGAAGAATGTGTATTCTGTTGTTTTTGGATGGAATGTCCTATAAATATTGACTAAGTTCATCTGGTCTAATGTGTCATTTAAAGCTTGTGTTTCCTTATTTATTTTCTGTTTGGGTGATCTGTCCATTGGGTAAGCGGGGTGTTAAAGTCCCCTACTATCATTGTGTTACTGTCAATTTCCCCTTTTATAGCTGTTAGCATTTGCCTTATGTATTGAGGTGCTCCTAGGTTGGGTACATAGATATTTACAATTGTTATATCTTCTTCTTGGATTGATCCCTTGATCATTATGTAGTGTCCTTCCTTGTCTCTTGTAATAATCTTTATTTTAAAGTCTATTTTGTCTGATATGAGTATTGCTACTCCAGCTTTCTTTTGATATCCATTTGCATGGATTATCTTTTTCCATCCCCTCACTTTCAGTCTGTATGTATCCCTAAGTCTGATGTGGGTCTCTTGTAAACAACATATATATGGGTCTTGTTTTTGTATCCGTTCTGCCAGTCTGTGTCTTTTGGTTGGAGCATTTAATCCACTTACATTTAAGGTAATTATTGATATGTATGTTTCTATTACCATTTTCTTCATTGTTTTGGGTTTGTTTTCGTAGGTCTTTTCCTTCTCTTGTGTTTCCTGCCTAGAGAAATTCCTTTAGCATTTGTTGTATAGCTGGTTTGGTGGTGCTGAATTCTCTTAACTTTTGCTTATCTGTGAAACTTTTGATTTCTCTATTGAATCTGAATGAGATCCTTGCTGGGTAAGGCAAACCTTTTAGATTGATTTATTTCTCATATACAAGAACAGTAAATCTGTGAGACTTAAATCTACAGTCCTTTTTGTATTAAAACATTTCCTTTTATAAGGCTGAATAATATTCCACTGTATACACCACCGTTTGTGACAACATGGATGACCCTGGGGGACATTATGCTCAGTGAAGTAAGCCAGAAACAGAAAGAAAAATACTGAATGACCTCACTTGTAGGTGGAATCTAAAAAAGTCAAATTCATAGAAGCGGAGAGTAGAATGATGGTCACCAGAGGTGGGGAGGTGGAGGAAACAGGTAGCTTTTGGTAAAAGGGTACAAAGTGGCAGTTATGGAGGGTGAATAAAGTTTTAGAGAGCTAATCTGCAGAATGATAACTGTAGTTCATAATACTGTATTGTATATTAAAAATTCGAGAAGAGAGTAGATTTCAGGTGCTCTCATCACCACACACGATAGTGACTATATAAGGTGATGGATATGTTATTTAGCTTGACTGTAGTAATCATTTCACTATGTATGGGTATATCAAAATATCATACTGTACACCTTAAAAGTTATATTAAAAATAAATGAATAGGGGCTTCCCTGGTGGTGCAGTGGTTGGGGGTCTGCCTGCCGGTGCGGGGGACGCAGGTTCATGCCCCGGTCCGGGAGGATCCCGCGTGCCGCGGAGCGGCTGGGCCCGTGAGCCGTGGCCGCTGGGCCTGCGCGTCCGGAGCCTGTGCTCCGCAATGGGAAGGGCCACAACGGTGGGAGGCCCGCGTACCGCAAAACAAAACAAAACAAAACAAAACAAAACAAAAAATAAATGAATAATGGGGGAAAAGTCTGCTTCTTGCATTCATACTGAGGGAGAGCCCATGGTGTTCTGAATATCATAGGCCATGACTAAGCCTTGACTACCTATGGAGGGACAGAACTGAGGAGAGTGGCAATGTTTTTCTGATAGTGCTTCTCTGTTCACTTCTGTTCATAGAGCAGAGTGAAACCAAGTGTCTGGGAGAACAGAATTTCTAGACCCTGTACCAGCTGCCTGAAATGTTATCCTCAATAATACTCCGATAAGAGTCTCTTTGGCATCATGTAGCTGCTGTGCTCCCAGTAATCTGGGCTTCCTGCAGCATTAGCTTTGCTTAAATAAACAGGTTAGCATTGGCATCTGAGGCACAGAATATCCCTGAACATAAGAGCAGTCAGCAAGTCATGTTACTTAGTAAATAAGTAGCATGTAAAGATGGAAAGTTTATGGTTACTGCCACAGAATTAAACAAAGAAGTAGAGAATAAAAATATCAGGATTCGCTGAACTATATAGATGTGTATTTATACGTACATCTATATTAATCTATATCAGTATCTTCATATATTTAGGAGCTAAGAAAGAAGAAAAATAGTTCTTTTCTTTTCCTCTTAATGACAAGGAAGTGGCCCAGATGTGTGCATTCATCTCTGATTTGAATGAAAGATGTGAATGTATTTTCAGGGGTAGAGCATATTTTATCTCAAGGAGCACTGCCTTATTATTCATATATTTATACTAGAGAAGATAAATCAAACTTCTACTTAAAATTCAGTGTATGTGGTAGAAATTATAGAATTGATGATCATCAGAATTTTTGGCAGATTATAAATTTGTCACTTGCATTGGTACATATGCTAATTCTTGTCATTATAGCCACCTCCTCTTCGCCTCCATTTTTTTGTAAACAGGAAAAAGATCTGTGGGGATATAGCTGAGAGAGTAATTCAGAAAGCATGTCGACTGGGCAGACTTTCTCTGTTATGAGCACATCTTCTATAAGGTCACATCACAGAACAGAGGCCAAAGTCCCAAAGCAAGAGTTTCTGTGACCAAGAATATGAATATCTTTGGAAGGCCTGTTTGTCTAAAAGTATTATTTTTCATTTATTGACAGTTCACATGTCATCACTGACAATTTTAGCAGTGGTCCAAGTGATGAAAAAAGTGCATTGCTTTTGCTGTTGACACAGAGCTGAGCACATGAAAGATATTCAATATAAAGTTGAATGAGAAATATTCTTATGAGAAAATACTTTTAGTGTGATAATTATATAAAAATTAAACCACATAAATTGTGTTTAAAACAAACAAACAAACAACAGCAAAACCAACTACAGTTCATAACCTTCCTGCATCTAGGAGTACCAACGGTATACTTCTCTCCAACAAGATGTATGTGGAAGATGTTTGAGTGCAGTTTGCAGGAAAATTGTGCTTTCTGGTGAAAGGTGCAAATATGCACCTTCCTCCCAGCTTGAAGACCTGTGGTCCCGGAGCTAGGCCATCATCTTGTGACTATGAAGAAAAACCTGAATAATCGCAGAGTAGTCAGTCCTGACATTCTTGAGCTGCTGAAC
>NW_006797758.1:1496728-1537650 GCF_000442215.2 Lipotes vexillifer | reverse complement strand
GCTGAACCAAAGAGAGAGATCCCCTAACTTCAGACAGTCTGAAATGTGAGAAAAATAAACCTTATATTTTAATGCCACTCTTAGGTTTTACCTTGCTTATGGTTTAATGCATTTCTGATTGATACGGTGACATATGGAGTGAACAAAAGTTGCCAATTCAATGGAACACACTGAAAATATAATAAAGAGGGAAGAGATTTTTGATAAAGCAGTGTCTTGGAAAGACCAGAGAGGATAGAACTAAATAACAGTTGTTGTTTTTTTTTAAGCAAAGAATGAACTAAAAGGATAATGGAATAGACATCTCTGGCCTTCAGGTGTTTTGCCTTCAGGTTCATCAATGGTGAAATGAAAAGGATGCAGACTAAATGACCTTTAAAATTCCCTTTATTGCTATAACTTTGTGATTATAATAATAGCTCTATTCTTTCTCTGAGTCTGGAAGTTGTATAAATGTAGGGGCATCGATTCTTGGATGTGAAGAAGAACGTGTATGTGGCCTCAGTTTTCTCCATAAAATCAATGAAGGTTGAATAGAGGAACTGCTGAGGGCCGGTGAAGGTCAGGTTGAAATTGTACAACATGAATTATTCATGTGCTAAGACTGTAGTGTTCCAGTCTTCCTCCAAAAGTGCTCTTCAAGGAAGATCAGAAGTAGAGGTAAACTGCATAGGGGATTCTTTGACAGATGTGGGTGTAAAAGAATCAAAGTGCAGGATAGAAGGATATGTGTACAACAAGAATGAATAAAAATATCAGAATTATCTATGAGTAATGTCCTGGTTTAAAAAAAGAAAATGACACGAGAACATCAGAAGTCAGAAAAGTTTATTATTATATATTTTACAGTTCTTTTTAAGCATCAAGATGAATGAGGAAAGGGAGGTAACATAGTGTTTACAGATTTATTTACTTAACACAAGTATATACAGTGCTTAACAAAAGCCCAATGATGTTCACAAGAAGAATGTAAATGTAATTAATTCTGGTTTTACTTCTCTTTTCTCCACTAAAGAAAGTGATTTTCAAAAAAAGAGTTTAAATGCTACATCACCAAAAATTCATCAAATATCAGGATGACACAAAATACACTGACTGTGTTTAATCACTTTTAATTACTCCCTTTTCTAACTTCAGGTCCATTGTATAGGAGGAGTCCGAGATTTTAAAGATGTGTTCTCAGACACTTGAAATCTGAGAGATTATGGTAAATGGAAGTGTTTTTTTTAATACTGAAAGTAATTGAATGTTCTAATTTGTAAAATGACAAACTCAAGTTGGAAATCCTATCAAAATTATCAAACTCAATTTGGAAAATGCAAATTAGGAAAACTTGAGATCAATACCCACCAAAATTACACAGTAGATTATCCTATAAATGAAGTGAAAGCAGATGGAAAATGAAGAAGTGAAGATGAGGAACCATCATGTGCTCACTAAGAACAAGTAATGTCCAACTAACCTGCTATCTTTTACTGATACAAATTCTACTGGATTGACGAACTGCTGGGGAAGTGGTATCATGCAAGATGCCCAAATTCTACTGGATTGGTAAATTAGCCTTAATCCAAAAAGGTTTATTGAGGGTATACTCTGTGAGAACATAGTGCTAGTTTTGGGTAATAACTAATATCACCAATTCTGCCTTTAACATTGTACTATACTCTAATGATAACTACATGCAGAAAGCACTAAATAGTGTGAGTTACTGCTGACGAAGTAATATGGTACTATAAGGAATAGAAGATTAATTTTGTGATTATGGAGCAATTATGGAAGGCTGTAATGTGGTCAGTAGTATACAGAACTGAGTTCTGGAGAAAAGGACCTACTACCATCTATTACTACCACCATCTACTGCTGTTCTTTGAATTATGGGCACTGAGCTCTTGTCCCCAGCCCATAAATGCCATGTCTGAAGGCCTCACAGGTGTGCTGTCAGGTGATGAATCCACCTTTGCTCTTCAGGTGCTGTGAGATGAATGTCAGTCCTGGTACCTGCTGTGGCCTCTGGAAGAGGCTAAGGAAAGCCCACTTGGGTAAGTGGTTAGTCATCTTCGAAGACTAGGATGCCTACAGTGACCTGAGGAACAAGAGACTTTGGGGGAAGATCCCACCCAGAATAGAATTCCTTGCTTTTTATTAATATTATGGCTTTGAAGGGAGTTTTCAGTATAGGGCAAGGTCTACTACAGAGAAAGCTGAACTCCTGATGAAGTTATAATTTGAAAACTCTGACAGGTGATTCTGAAAAAATAAGCTCCTTATTTAAAGGGTATCATATATAACTTTATTCAAATGGGCCAAAGAGATGGGCCAATTCCCCTCTGACTGGAAAGGTCAACTCAAGACAGTCTAAGTTGCTAGAATGTTCCATGTCTTGGTTCAGTTGAAGCCACAGTGGTGTCTAAAGGACATGGCCCATGGAACTGTACCCCTTGGCCTATCTCAGTAGGAAGATAGTTTCAAGAAAGTTGACAGTACCACTGGTGAGTCTCCCTAGGAAGGGCCCCTTTTGGAAGGCTACCTGGTTAAGGGGTCAAGTTTGATTTTTATGTGGAGAAAGCAAGCATGGTTATCTTGACTGTATCATCAAACCTTGCTATATTGAAAAAATACTGGGACCCTAGGACTCTGAAATCACCTAGGGATGGGTACAATCAGACTGACAACTTAGCACAAGATAATATTGGGAATAGTGCAGATGATTCAGAGGATAGGAAGAAAAGGATCAAGGGGTGGGAGAAGACGGTGGCAATTGGGTGACTCCAGAGTCCTTCTTGAACTGATCTCCCTAAGTATGGATTGGCTTATATGGTTAGCTTCAAAAAGACCTTCCTCATCTGTGGGTAGGCCACAGTTTAAACCAATGGAGATGGAATGTGGGGTTATAGACTAACCCATTCTTTGGTGTGTTTCTCGCAGGTTGTAGCTTCCTTAGCTCAGCACTATACTGTACTCATAAATTCAGACTACAAAACTTTCTGAAGGTGTCATGTCATATCATGTCATGTCTTTAGGAGAAAATTTGATCTTTTTTTTCTATGTAGAGTAGGTGAAGCCTGATAAAGTTCCTTGTTGTCTTCCTTTGTGCACACACACACACACACACACACACACACACACACATATATTCCTAGTCCATCCTTTCCCTGAGAGGGTAGCCTTAGGAAAATCCCTGCTTTCTGCAGAAGTGTTAGGTCAAATGCCTTGCTTATGTAGGGGTAGTCAAGCCACTTCATTGATGAAATTATCAAATATCTCAACGTTGCAAAAGCTGTCATTGCCTCACTACCATTCTCATTTTCATTTTCCTCTTTTCTAGCTTTGGAGGATGTCTCTTATTTTCTTGTAATGCATTTATTAGATTTGTAATATTTATTTTTAGCAGTTTTGTATTGAAAGGACTTTTTTTTCAGACTAACTATTCTGACATACTGCTGAAAATGGCAACCTCAAGTATATTACATAAAATAGTTTTATTGCAGTGTAATAAACATGTTATATACATGCAGAGAAGTGCGCATGTCTGCATGTCTAAAGTACTAGTGAATGAAGAGGCAGGAAATGAACTTAACCATGTGACATCACCCAGGTCAGTAAACAGAACGTTACCAGCCTCCCTCTGCCCGAGATCACTAGAAAACTGATTTCTAATGCTGTAGATGACTTTTGCATGATTTTGAATATAACCGTATTGTATGAATTATACTGTGCTTGGATTTTTTGTCCAATACTAAGTTTATAAGAATTATTCATTCTGTTCCATGTGTCTGTATTCACTAATTTACATTGATGTTGTTTCTGTTGAATGAATATATTTATTCACAATACTTTTATCTATTTTACTGCTAATGGGCATTTGAGTTGATTAGAGTTTTTAGTCATTTTAAATAATGCTGCTATGAACATTGTTTACATGACATTTGGGTGCATATGTGAGCTTATTTCTGTTAGGAATTGCCTAAAAAGAAATGTAAAAATACTGTGTCATAACGTATGCACTTTTCGGTGTTAGTAGGTAATGCCAAACATTTTTCCTAAATGTTTATATAAATTCACAGCGTGATCCACAATAAAAGAGTTCCTTTGATTTCATGTTTGCCAGCACTTAGTGATTCAATTAAAATTTTTTAGCTAACTTGTTGGGTGTGTGTTGGTATTATACAATATTTATAATTTGCATTTCCCTGATGACAAGAAATTGAACAATTTTCATTAGTTTATTGGACGTTTAAATATTATTTTCTGTGAATTTCTCATTTAAGTGGTTTGCCCAATTTTTATTAAGTTGTTTTTCTTTTACTTGTTGATTTGTATATACGTGGGTAGGAGCTTTTGTTCTAATTAGTGGTTATTTTTTACTTATATTTGATAACTTTTTATAAGCATACATTATTATGAATAGTTTGCTTTATCAAACTTTATAGTTAGTGCTTTTTGGCTTAAGGACTTGCCCTATTCCTATGGCATGATAATATCTTATCATCTAGATTCCAGAAGTTTTATTTTACCTTTTGTGATCATATATAAAATTGATCTGATATTAATTTCTACATATGTAAGTTTCCTTCTTTAGTAGTTTGCTAAAATCTTATTTTTGTTTTTGACACGAATTGATGTTGATATTTATCAAATGCTTTTTCTGCTCCTACTGGGATGATTGTATTTCTTCTCCTTTATTCTGATAATGTAGCAAATTACATTGAGTTTTTAAAATATTAAAACATTGTATTCTTGGAGTAAATCCAACCTTGGTTATCATGTACATTCTTATATTGGTGGATTTGATCTGCCAGTATTTTGTTTAACATTTTTGTCTATGTTCGTATCCATTTTTGTATCCAGATTCTGCTGAATTTTTAAATAAATTGAGAAGTAGTCTCTCCTTTTTTTTTCTTGGAAGAGTTTGTGCAGGAGTTGAATTACTTCTTCCTAAATGTTAGTAGAATTCATTGACTAAATCATTTTGGACTAGAGTTTTCTTTGTGGAAATTTTATAGTTATGATATCAATGTGTTAAATAGATATTGGACTGTTCCACTTTTTAGTTTATTTTTGGACTAGTGTTTGTAAATTTTGTTTTCTTGGAATTTTCTCATTTTATTTAAAATTTCAAAATTTTTGGAATATATTTGATACTGTAACAGCCTCTAATTATTTTCTAATATCTGTAGATGCTGTGGTGATATTTATATCACTAATTTTTGTTTCTTTCTTTTCTCTTTAAAGTCTTGCCAGAAGTTTATCAAGTTTTAAATTCTTTTTAAAATACCAAATTTGTTTTTATTGATAGATTCTATTGTTAAGTTTCTTTAGATTTCTTTTATTTTTCAATTAAAAAAAATTTAAAAACAATTTTTATTGGAGTATAGTTGATTTACAATGTTGTGTTTGTTTCAGGTGTACAGCAAAGTGATTCAGTTATACATATACATATATCCACTCTTTTTTAGATTCTTTTCCCATATAGGTCATTACAGAGTCCTGAGTAGAGTTCCCTGTGTTAAACAGTAGGTCCTTATTAGTTATCTATTTCTATTGTGACATTTTTAATGGTTTCACTGATGCTTTCTCTTTATTATTTTCTTCTTTCTTTGGAGGGAGTTTAACTTACTGTACATTTTCTAATTTCTTGAGATGGATGATTGATGTTTTTGCTCATCTATTGCCATATAACAGATTACTCCAAAACTTGGTGGTTTGAAAAAAGTCTATTGTTATTTCTTATTGGTCTGTCAGTTCACAGGGCTTAGCTGGGGCCTTTTGTGCCACTACAGATAGCATCTGGGGCAGGAGTCATCTGAAGCCTTGTCTGGGAAGGTCACTTAAGATATCTTCTTGACTCACATGGCTGATGACTCATTTTGGGGATGATCGGGGCAGCTGGGGCTGGTTGAACATCACCCTCTCTCTCCACACTGTCTCTTCATTGTAGATAGCCTGGGCTTGCTCACAGCATTGAGGTCTCAAGAGAGTTGAACTTTCAACATAGTGGCTGGCTTGCCTCAGAGTGAGCAAGCTAAAAGAGATAGATGGTAGAGTCCTGAGAGAGCAAAGTATAAGCTGTAAGACTTTCCCTGACCTGAGCTCAGAAATTAGGCAAATTCAATTCTGCTGCAATCTGCTGGTGAAAAGTGAGTCAAAGGGTGGGTCTAAATTCAGGGGAGGGGACCATACAAGGATGTAAATATCAGGTGGCGTTTGTTTCTTTGTGGGGCCATCTCTGGATTAAGGCTAACACACTTTGTTTAGTACGTTTTCTAATATGTTTATTAAAAGACAATTTCTTTATAAGCACAGCCTTTTCTGCATTCTTCAAGTTTGATATATTGAATTTGCATAAGCATTCAGTTAAAAATACTTTCTAATTTCCATTGTGGCTTCTGCTCTAATTCACAAGTTATTTAGAAATGTGCTTGTTAGCTTCTAAATATGGAGAGATTCTACACTCACTTATTTTTTGTTGATTTCTCTGTGATCAGAGGACACAGTCTATATAAATTCTCTGTTTAATATCCCAGAATTTGTTGATTGTGATCAGTACTCATGGGTATTTGAAAAGAATGTGTATTTGGCAACTTATAAATGGATTGCTATATATAATTTAGTTGAATTTCGTCAATCATGCTATTCAAATCTTTATATCCCTACAGAAATTTTGTTTCATTAAAAGGTATCCCAATATGATGGTTGATTTAATCATTTTCCTCTTACTTATAATAATTTTTGGTTTATATTTTCTGATCTTATTAGGTAATATAAATTTGGGACTATTTTCACTTCCTGTTAATTAAAACATTTATCTTTAGGAAGTGTCCTCTTTATCTCCAGCAGTGCCTTTTGCTTTACCCCCAGAGACCTCAGTCTGAGACTGGCTTATCCAGGGATGGACAGAGACTAAATCCATTTTTCAATCATCTCACTCTCACCACTGTGCATGTTTTCCCCATGTATTCCTGCCTTATCTTACCTACAGTTGCTGATCAAACTCTTTTGACCAGCGAATGTAGTCAGCTCTCTTTCTGACTTTTGAAGGTATTTTGAAAAATAAACCTTTCCTATATACTTCAAAAGTCAGATCATGTATTTTCTTTATTTAAAATTTTATGTTTTGAAATATAGTTGATTTACAATATTGTGTTAATTTCTACTGTAAAGCGAAGTGATTCAGTTATACATACATATATATACATTCTTTTTCCATTATAGTTTATCCCAGGATATTGAATATAGTTCACTATACAGTAGGACATTGCTGTTTATCCATTCTATATATAATAGTTTGCATCTGCTGATCCCAAACTCCCAATCCATCTCTCTCCCACCCCCTAACTCCTTGGAAACCACAAGTCAGTTGTCTACAGATCATATATT
This sequence comes from Lipotes vexillifer, assembly GCF_000442215.2. Taxonomy (NCBI): domain Eukaryota; kingdom Metazoa; phylum Chordata; class Mammalia; order Artiodactyla; family Lipotidae; genus Lipotes; species Lipotes vexillifer. The sequence continues at coordinate 1,530,273 of NW_006797758.1, read as the reverse complement.
TTAAGTGATTGAAAACATTTTTATTTGCCTCTTAACTGATTAAATATTAACATGCTAATTCTGTTTAAATGAGTTTTTCCTTCATATGTGGAAAAGGTAATTTTCTACCTACTCTTGTGTCAGTAACCCTATATTTTGAATTAAAGTATTTTAAATTAAGCATATGCCTTCCCAAAGGAATTAACTCAAACTGAAACTATGGATCTACAACCCACAGTCTGAAACTGCAACGAACTATGTGTACTTGGTGAATTCAGTATTAAGCCCAAGTATTGCTTTTCCACAACTAAATTATGAACAGAATCATTATCTAAAAGTAAAAACAAAACTAAATAAAACTCAAAAAGCCAAGTCCTAAGAAATTGTCTAATACTCCTGTTGAACCTGAAATGAATTTGTGAAGTTATAATAAGGCAACTGTTTCACTCCTGGTCAATGTGTTTCAGAGCTTATTTGATCTTGTATATTATTGTCATAGTCTATTTTTTAAAATATTTCCTAATTGTATGGTAGGAGATGCTACTGTCATTTGAAATATATTTCTATAGCATCTCAGAAAACGCTGTATATTTTGAGGATTTGTGAGCTCACATATTTTTAATAGGCAATTGTACACCTTTAACTTTATTTTCTTCTCCTCACCATAAATATTAGATGCTATAATTAAAGAAAGGTGTAAAACTGGAGTGCAAAATAGTTGGTGTGTCACCCCACAGTACAACTTTGAAGGAAAAAAAATTCCTTGTAAAGCAACAGAAACATACTCTGTGATTATGTGCTCTGGGCCAGTTACACAGCAAGCATGATGGGGATTACAAATTTGCTTGCTCTGGCAGGAAGGATATGCCTATTAACAGAAACCAGCTGTTCGGAAAAAATGCTATGCCCAGAGTAGTGAAAAGATGTCTTAATTTAGTTCTGGGCCACATTTATTACTGCTGAAAAAAATCACAGCAACTATCTACTCTATTCAATTAATGACATTCTTGTGAATTTATGCAACACAAAGGAAATATTAAGAATAGTTCATCTAAAGTAAATCAATCCCTATGGTTTAACAACTTCTTTCTTTCACCACATGATGTCTCTAGGCTTTCTAACTTGTTATTTTTCATCCAGGCCTATGCAAGGAGGGAATTTAATCAACTCAGTAGAAAATGTTTGTGCTTTCCTTTTTGGAGTGACCAGCAGACTGGATAGGTCACTTAGAACCCTTCCTGAGCATTGAGGTGACAAGAGAATTGCATTTAGGATTCACTGAGCATTGAATCTGTTTTCTCACTCAATGACTTCTGTGCAAATATCTGGTCTCTTCTAAATTTGAGTGAAATTATGTTGTGACTATGATTATGTTTAAAGCTATGGTTTATGGAAATATTTAACTCAAAGAAGTAAAATGCACATAGATAGAAAAGGTCTAATTGGAATATGTAGAATACAGATGTAAAGCTCTAATTTGAAGCTCTGAGACATCTGCATTTCCAGAATGATCTCTTTTTATTTCGGCATCTATTATAATGTGAAGATTTTTACTGAGAACTTATTAATGGCCAGATGATGTAGTAAGGGCTGTTGATACAACTTCAATATGATAGATTTCTTCCTGCAACTCAGTTAAGGCAAAATAATCAAAGATTACAAACCTAACTGATAAACACTATGAAGATAGAGGGTTATAAGGATACTGTAAAGAAAAAGAGCACTAAAAAAAGGCAATTGACTTAGGCTTGGCTGTGGTGTATGCGCGCGTGTGTGCGCGCACGCACACATGTGTACTCTTCCACAGGAAGTAGACACTGAATCAAGTTTGAAATTTTGATTGGATTTATTCAGTTTAATCTGGTGGATAATACAGGGAAAGGCATTCCAGACAAAGGAACCAGCATGGGCAGAGACTTCTGAAGAATTAAGTGAGTTGCACAGCTCTTTCAAAGAGTTTGAAAGGACTAAGGAAGAATGAGGCCAGGACATGTGCAGAGGGTGAGTCCAGAAGGGCTTTGTGAGCAATGCCGAGAGGTTTGAACTTTATCCTAAAAATTGGGAAAACCCTGAACGATTTTAAGCCAAGACATAAGATTAAAAAAAAAAATTATTTTTATTATAACATCTTTATTAGAGTATAATTGCTTTACGATGGTGTGTTAGTTTCTGCTTTATAACAAAGTGACTCAGCTATACATATATCTCCATATCTCCTCCCTCTTGCGTCTCCCTCCCACCCTCCCTATCCCACCCCTCTAGGTGGTCACAAAGACATAAGATTTAGGACTAGACATTTCAACTGTCCTGCTCTCTCCGGCTACCCCTCAGCTCAGGTGGTCAGGGCTTAGGTGAAGCTTGGACCTCCTAAGATCCTTGAGGTCAAGGACTTATCTGTTAAGCACTAAGTATCCAGAACTGGGGATATTTTCTGGAACTCTGGATGAGTTTGGTAAATATTTTTTGAATGGCTGAATAGATAAATGAATACAATACCTGCGATTAATCCCCTCTCTTCTTCAGACTTAAAAAAGAAGTTGAGATATTGCCTGGCCCCAACCTCTATTTAATTTGCCCCATGCCTCAGTACTGTCCATGAATAGGCTCTCAAATATCTCAAAGGTTTGTTTTTTATCAATCGCAAATTTAGTTTATTACAATGAACAATTACTGAAATTCCACCATGCATATCAGTGTGCCAGGTGCAAGAGTCATATAAAGACAACAATGCTAGGTCTTTGTCACCAAGCAGCTTGTAATCTCACCTCTCTTCTCCTATAAACATAGTTTCCCTAAATCTTGTATCTTCCTTTTTATAATTGAATGGACTTTTCATTGCATCAGGGCAATTAGGAGTTATCATCTTTATTCAGTATTTCATTGTACCAATTTTCTAACCACTTGAGGGACTTGATATTATTTTATTCTCATAAGTGTTTGCCAAATCTCTATTTTAATTAAAGAAATATTTCCCTTAAGTTTACTTTATAAATAAATCAATCATTTAAAACTTGCTCATATTTTGTTATCCATAGCATATCACTGTGCACTCAGTATTAGTTGCATTATTTGTATCATATTAAAATTTGATTTTTAACAGATGGCAACTGGTAACTCTGCAGGAAGCAAAGCATATTTTTTTTTTTTTTTTTGCGGTACGCGGGCCTCTCAGTGTTGTGGCCTCTCCCGTTGCGGAGCATACGCTCCGGTGGCGCAGGCTCAGTGGCCATGGCTTACGGGCCCAGTCGCTTTGTGGCATGTGGGATCTTCCCAGACCGGGACACTAACCCGCGTCCCCTGCATCGGCAGGCGGACTCTCAACCACTGCGCCACCAGGGAAGCCCAAGCATATTTGTTTTTGACCTTTTATTATACACAGACTTGGTTTGCTTTATACATGAATGAGCTGATATTCTTCTACTACCTTAGCTTCTGTTCTGGTCATTTGGATTTCTTTTCCACAATACAATTTTCTTAACTGCTCTGTAGACTCATAAGTTTGAAAGTAACTGCAGTCCTTATAGTCTTGAATAGATACTTTGATACATTTTGGGGGTTACTGCTCATGCAGGTTAATTGTATTGGTTAAGAGAAAAAATAGTGTTAAATGCATAGATATGGAAATTGTGCAAAAACAATGAAATATTAGAACAATGGAATGTTTATAATCAATTGTTTTGACTCTTCCATTTTGGATGCACGAGGTCAAATAGCATGTAAATCTGTAGTTTTAAATTTACCTTAAAAGCTAATACTTTTAAGGCACAATACTTGGAAAATGCATAATTGATACAAAATTATCTTTATTTTAGAAATTATATTTAATGTACTAGACTGTACATTGTAAGATGACTGCCCCGTTACTGTAAATTTTTGAATGTTGCATGCTTATGTTTTGCCCATTTCAGTAAGTTTTTTTTTTTTTTTGCATTCATTTTCTTTTCAAGTAAGAGAAGAGAAAAGAAACATTTAAATCTGTAAGAAAATTACATGGTGCATTCATAGTTCTGAGTTTCTGGGACAAACTGAAGTGTTTTTCAGCTATGCCATTAAATAAACATTAAATGCATTTTATGAATTGAAAAAGAGTCCAAAGCTTTGTGTGCTTGGATGGTATCTAGAAGGTTATGTTCTGGGTGGTGAATCCTGATGGGCTTCACATATGGATACAAAGTTGCCCAGAGCATTTAAGAGTCTGAGGTTGGCCATCCTTCTTGCTCTGAGCGAGAGCACAGGCATTTGCTTACTAAGGGTTAGTCTTCTGATGACCCTGGAGAGGACAGTGAAGGGCTTCAGGGATACTGAGGAACCTCCCCTTTGCTAGACCTACATCCTGCATCTCTGTTGAGTACTTCGTTTTTTCCCTACCAGTACCAGTACCAATGATGAAGGTAATTAATGTGAATTATTGGATAATCAGGTACCATCCTCTGTGCTAACTGCTTAATAAGCATCACCTCCTTTAGTCAGCCAAGTGAAGTAGGTTTAATGTCCACGTTGCAGAGATGAAGGAACTGGAGTTTACAGGAGGGATGCAATTTACCAAAAGTTAGAAAAGGAGTTAGTAGAGGGTACGGTAGATTTCACCCCACAGTGCATGCCCTCAACCATGGCATTCACAATTTCTCTCTGGATCCCACCTGTTTTGAAGCAGGCACGGGCTTTCCATTCCTCCTTGGTGTCTGTCTCCTCACGAGTTTTCGCATTTCTGCCCATCATAATCTGCTTTCAGGTGATTCCATGATGTCCTGAATTACCTGTGTTAAAGGTTTCTCTCAGAGGGAATCTGCACTTGAATTCTTGGACACCTTCAGCACAGTTACCTGAAGCCTGAGTCGATTTTACGGGACTAGCGATAGAGGGTGGCAGATGACCCCTACTTCACTGTTTTTTTAAGGTTTGGGGTGCTTTTCAAAGCTCTATCTGCATCTCCTCTCTCCTAAATTCCTAAAGCAATTCTCCACCTAAGGGAGACATCCCACCATGCAGAACCACTATGTGGTCTGTCACTGTGGCTGTGTGCATCCCTCAGGGATATTAGAGCAGAATGAAGAAAAGAAAACTGTTAAAAACACTTTTTCAATGGGTGAATACCGGATAAGTAGTCTGAATTCAGTTGCATTAGAAAGATCAGTCAACAGATAGACATGCCATACTCTTCTCAAGCAACAGCCAGGTAGCTTGATAATGTAATATAATTCCTGGGCAGCTTCAGCTTTTAAATGATTGAGCCTCTCATTCACAGCCATTGCTCAATTCCTCCCAGGGGCTGGGATGTTAAACCTTCTCTGTGTTTATTTCCCTGCTTATGCTCCCTCTCTGGAAGCCAAATATTTTAAGTACCTTTTTTTTTTTTTCTTTGCAGTGCGGGCCTCTCATTGCTGTGGCCTCTCCCATTGCGGAGCACAGGCTCCGGACGCGCAGGCCCAGCGGCCATGGCTCATGGGCCCAGCCGCTCCGCGGCATGTGGGATCTTCCCGGACCGGGGCAGGAACCACGCGTCCCCTGCATGGGCAGGCGGACTCTCAACCACTGCGCCACCAGGGAAGCCCTGTAAGTCCCTTCTTTGATGCAGGAAAATGTAAAATCAGAAATATGATCCTTCCTTTAAAAAAAAGAATCAGGCGATTTCCTAGGTGTGGAGGGGAATACTTGCCTATTCGGTGTCTATCTTGTAAATCCTTTTTGAGTGCTTGTAAGAAAGCTGAAATCTCGACCTAGTAAACTAGACAAACAAGCATTAGTTGGGTAACAATATTTGAAGTAAATTTCTCAAACAAGTTTAAGCTTGACTGTATTCTGCCTTTGGGATGGTGATGATTTCTCTGCAGTGTTTACCTGCCAGTCATTGTAAAGAGGTGAGGACACACCTGTTGTCACTTCCCTCAGCTGAAATGTAATGTCTTCCATGTAAAACTTGGTATTTCAAACTCGTTGCAAGTTTGTGAACTACATTTCAGATGAACTGAGGCAAGTTTTAGAGCATGACAGTGGGGGAGGAAGTGGTAGTTTATAATCTGCCCTTATGGTTAAGAAACACGGATAGAATCAACTTAAATGCACTCACTTTTTTAATCATTACCCCACTCCCAAGACAAATTCTTTATTGTGAATGCATAGGAAAACCTTAGTAAAATCTCTGATGTTTGGAAGCAGCCTGATTTCCTGTCTCTAAGCTGGAGACATTTAGAATAAACTTGAAATGCTTGTGACAGTTTCAAATCCAAATCATAGCATTCAATTTTATTCATATTTTAACACATACCTCCAAGCTCCCACAGTATTTCACTTCGTAAAATGTATTAATTTTATGTTTTTCCAACACCTAAGCTAAGTACATCTTCCCTCATGGGGGTAGCTCACCTTTTCCCCAAAACAAGATGTTGCTCACACCCCACATGTAGTTGTATATTTTTTATTACTAGTTAATTAATTAATTAATTTTTGGCTGCGTTGGGTCTTTGTTGCTGCACGTGGGCTTTCTCTTGCTGCGGCGAGCGGGCTTCTCATTGCGGTGGCTTCTCTTATTGTGGAGCACGGGCTCTAGCCGCGTGGGCTTCAGTAGCTGCGGCACGCAGGCTCAGTAGTTGTGGCTTGCGGTCTAGAGCGCAGCCTCAGTGGTTGTGGCACACGGGCTTAGTTGCTCCGTGGCATGTGGGATCTTCCCGGACCAGGGCTCGAACCCATGTCCCCTCCATTGACAGGCGGATTCTTAACCACTGCACCACCAGGGAAGTCCAACCCATATGTAATTTTGGATTTGAACATTTTGTTAGAGTCTCACATCATCCAGTGCATACGAGTATTTTATATGAAATGGGCCTCCTTTATACTTCTGAAATCATGTTACACAAATAGCTAACTGTTTTTTACAATGTGAAGGAAATAATGATAATTGGTGTTCACGGCCAAACAACGTTAAAATAGCATGCTTTTGAGCAATTATTATCTAACAGGCCTTCTGTCTATTGTGTCATTTGAGAGTTACAAAACCTTTTGAAGAAATGTAATCTGAGGGTATAATTGGCCAAATTAGAAGGTCCTAAGAGTAGGAGGCATATCTGTTTTGTTGACTGTTCCTTCCCTAGTGTCTGGCACAGATCTGTGCTCAATCATTATTTATTTAATTGTTGAATGACTGCTATCACCCCTGCTTTACAAATGTGGAGACAAAGCATCTGAGAGGTTATGTAATTTCGCCAGAGTGACATAGTTTGTGAGCATCAGAGCCAGGATATCTGATTTCACAGCCCAGGCTTAGATCGTTATGATCTGTGGCCTTGTTACATGCATGTGTAAATATAATTCTAGTTCTATGTTAGAAGCATATAAAATCAGAAGAGCAACATAAAAAGCAAACTTCTGGTTACCAAAGGGAAAAGGGGGTGGGGGAGGGCTAAGTTAGGAGCTTGGGATCAGAAGATACAAACTACTGTATATAAAACTGATACACAGCAAGGTAGTACTGCATAGCACAGGGAACTATATTCACTATCCTGTAGTAAACCATAATGGAAAAGAATATGAAAAATAATATGTATATATAAGTATAGCTGAATCACTTTGCTGTACACCAGAAACTAACACAACATTGTAAATCAGCTATACTTCAAGAAAAAAAAACACACAGAGACACTCAAAAAATAAAATCAGAAGAGTGGAGACTCTGAGAAGTTTATAATACGGAGGAACAAAAAGTTGATCTCAAACATACAGCTGTTTGTTCTCATAAAAGGTAGTCTTAACTCATTCTTACAGGACATAAAACACCACAGCTTGACAGTATTTAGCTAATAATAATGGCCTGAATTCAATGGGAAATGGACTTATTCAGCCTGTGTCAAGGGGATCTGTGCTGTTGCTGAAATTCTCTACATCAAAGTGGTGGCTATTCTTTATTAATCATTCAAGATGTCTGCTATGGAAAGCTTAAAACCATCTGCGGACCAAACAGATTTTCTCAACTGCAAATTTTACGGTGCCCTCTCCTGTGCCTCCTCCAGACCTGAAGTGTAGCAGCCTAGCATAAAATTTTATTCCAGTGATTTACTTTGTTAGTTTCATATTCACCTTCCACCTCCTGAGATTGCATTCTTCTCTGTGAGAATTCAAACTCCTAGCAGCCCAGAGTTTCTCTCTGACATCCCCCGGAACCATCCATCTTACATCACAGAGAGACAGTAACTCTTTTTCAAGTCTTTTGCCTTCTCCCTGTTCTAGTGAATACAAAACCATTCTGGGAAAAATGTCTTTTAAAAGTGTGTTTTTGACTGAGATTCAGATCAATTCTGAACCCCCAAACTTTTGAAATGTGCTTCTCTGTTTAGAATTCAGAATCAGTGTGAGATTCTTAAGAGTGAACATTAGGAATCTTGCCATGGTTATAGTCTGGCTAAAATATGCTTTGTAAATTTGAGGGAGAATGAAAAAAATGATAAGTGCATTTGCTTGTTTTAAATCCCACTGTTTTTAAAGGGAACTGCTCCCTCACTTGTTGTTAGAAGGTTAAAATATAGAAATGTGCTGTTAGGAATTAACCAGCTCTCCAAAGGCATTAAAAAGAGATTAAATGCCTTTGGAGGCATTCTGTAAAATTAGCAAGTCCAACTATTTGTTGAATCTAGGGGCTGATGTTACTGAACAAAATGGGTTCCTTGGATATTGAAAAGACATTGACTGGCACCAAATCTTCTGTTTCCAGCAGTGCTGCAAGGGAGCCCTCTCTAATGCATAATGGGAGAACCAAAGATTCTCTCTGGCGTGGGCACTGTCCATAAGACTGAATGCTCTTGGAGTATCTTTTAAATTGTTTTCTTCCATAGGCTAACAGACCTACCTATATATAGATCTTCCTGGCATTTGAAATATTCATGTAATTCATCAAATTGTTTGGGGGGTAGTGGACCCCAAGTCAACCTTGAATATATTTTGCTGTCTTGATTCGTTCATTTTGTCCAGGACCTGGTGTTGAAGCTAATTGTTAGGGTACCATGCCTACAGAATTTAGCAAATGAATAGCATGTAGTGGTGTATAGAAAGCTACCAGAAGCTTACAACTTCCTAGACATTAATCTTTTTAAAAAAATCACAACATCTGATTAAGATGTAGAAAATTCACCCTGAGGCATTTACGTTCTATTTTAAATGAATATTTTGCAAAATTTTAGACAAATCCCAAAGCAGCTTAGTGTTAGACTGAGGTGAGGAATACGTTTAGATTAATTGAAAATCTTTTGAGTATGCTAATTATTTATTATAATCCTGAGAGGTCTTTTTTCTTTGTTTTTAAAAATGATTCCTCTTCCCAGTGTCTAAAATCAGGTGTTTCTGGCAAAAGATAAAATAAGGTATATAGGGGATATGAGATATTTAAATTAAGTTCCTTAGTGTTTGTGGCTGAAACTCTTTTTTTTTAATTAATTAATTAATGTATTCATTTATTTATTTTTGGCTGTGTTGGGTCTTCGTTGCTGCACACGGACTTTCTCTAGTTGCAGCGTGAGCGGGGGCTACTCCTCATTGCGGTGTGAGGACCTCTCAGTGCGGTGGCTTCTCTTGTTGCAGAGCAGGGCTCTAGGCGCAGAGGTTTCAGTAGTTGTGGTGCATGGGCTTAGTTGCTCCGTGGCATGTGGGATCCTCCCGGACCAGGGATCAAACCCGTGTCCCCTGCATTGGCAGGCAGATTCTTAACCACTGTGCCACCAGGTAAGTCCTGTGGCTGAAACTCTTTACTGGCCTCCAGCATCAATTTCTCCATCTTCCTTTTAATAATAGAAACCCTAAAGTTTTAGCTGGATGCATGACTGGCTACAGACAACACCCGAGCAGATGGCAGCCACAAAATGGAAGGGGTCTAGTCCTTGAATGATTCTAAATAACCTCATGGAAGAGTAATTTTTATTCTCTTTGTTGTAGTATCTTATCCTGTACTCTGATATAGTGTTGGAGAACCATTTATGTAGGAAATTATTTTATCTGTCTTTAATTCTTAGACTTTAATTCATTTCAATTCAATTTTTGGTAAGAAGATAACAGACTTCCACTTTCTAGATTTACCCTCCCTCCTTAAACAGCCAAGACAACCAGACACAATGTGTAAAACAATGGTTTTTGAGACAGTAGGCATCAGGCAATGAGGAGCAATGATCCCTGAGAAATGGGAAAAAATTGAAGTGAGCCCTAGACTGTCCCAGCTTACTGGCTGAAGGAATTTCCAGATCCCCATGCTAGGAGGGGAACCCAGGCAGAGCTGGGTGGGGTCCGTGTGTTGAGGAGACCTATCTAAGAATCCAGGGAGATTAAGGTGGCTGGAGTTTGTAGGGCAGAGCACCAAAGAGGAGACAGAGGTAGAGAGACCCTCAAATTTGTAGTAAGTCCCCCTTGTATATTTAGATGAATACTAACAGCATATCATATGAGGAAACTACCCAGGGCTAGAAAAAGAACCACGCCCCCACCCCCAAAAAAGGATTAGAGGCAGTGCCCTGCACACAGAGCTGATAATAATACCTGTTTCCACCAGCCAAAATAGAAAACTTTGTGAGTCACAAGGTGCTGCACAGAGTACAGTAGTTCCCCCTCATCCAGGGTATACATTCCAAGACCCCCAGTGGATGCCTGAAACCACAAATAGTACTGATCCCTATATATCCTATGTTTTTTCCTATACATACATACCTATGATAAAGTTTAATTTACAGATTAGGCACAGTAAGAGATTACAACAATACCTAATAATAAAACAGGACAATTATAATAATATACTGTAATAAAAGTTATGTGAATGTAGTCTCTCTCTCTTTTTCTCACAAAATAACTCATTGGATTGAACTGACTCTTCTTGTGCTGATGTGAGATGATAAAATGCCTTTGTGATGAGATGAAGTGAGGTGAATGACATAGGCATTATGACATAGCGTTAGGCTGCTATTGATATTCTGGCTATACTCAGAAGGAGGCTTGTCTGCTTCGAGTGATCGTGGATTATCCAGACGTGATGATGTTGATAGTTGGACCTCATGAGCAGATGACATTTATGGATGTTGATGGTTGGGAACATGCTGGGTGGGATAAAATGGACAGTGTGAGATTTCATCACACTACTCAGAATGGCGCACAATTTAAAACTTATGAATTGTTACTTCTGGAATTTTCCATTTAATATTTTTGGACTGTGGTTGACTTTGGGTAACTGAAACCATGGAAAGTAAAGCTGCCGATAGTACAGGGGACTACTGTACTCAGAAGTGTCTTGATTCAGTAGTAGGCTATTTTGACCCTTCAGAATTAACGCTGCACTTGTCCCACCTAACAAATCTTACAAGCAATACCTGAAAGGATCCAACAGTTTCCAACTAATGTAACTGTGTCCCAGAACAAAGCTCAAGGGTATTAATAGGAATAAAAAAATATCTGGCACCCAGCAAGCAAACATCTGTCCTGGCATCCAATCAAAGATTACTAGCCATGCAAACAGGCAGGGAAATGTGAGTTAGGAGAAGAATCAACTGAAATTGACCGAAATGTCAGAATTAGCAGAGAAGGGCATTTAAACACTTATTATAAATGTATTCCATATGTTGAAAAAGTTGAGTAAAGACATAGAGAATATTAAAGAGACCCAATATTTAGTCAGTTGCTGAATAAACTAACACCTGGACTGGATAGAAGGCTAGAGGTGGGATATATACAGGGCAACCAGAGGCAGAGTGTGAGGGGCAGAAACTAGAATTTTAATGTGGGGAAACCAAGATCTTAAACTGGTACAGAGATTCTCAACTTGATGTCAAGGGACTCCTGGTAGACTGTTCCCGTATTCTCAGACTCTCAAGTTCTCTACCTTATTTCTTTATATGTTTATCTGTTTATATACTTAGTTATACGATTTTTGTTTAGATGACAATGAAAGGTTTCAAGCATACTCTTAATAATCTTGACCACCAAGGTATAATCAGGTAGTACCATAACTCTTTGTTGTTGTTGGTGCACGTGTCTATGACCACTTTATCCTCAAGTAATCCTTTATCCGTGGGTGCTTTCAAATTCATTTTGGCTACTTTCAAGTTCTCTGGTTCTTAATTAGTGGTCTAGAATGTATCATTGAGCATCAGTCTTTGTTGAATGAATGAGTGTATGAATTATGGGGAAAATACCACTTACGTGCTAGGAAGTAAACATTTTAAAAGATAATAAATGTTATTATGTTTGTGATGTTAACAGAATACTGTTAGTTTTGTACAGCTTCTTGAAAGTGTTCAGGGAAGAAACAGTTTTTAGTTTCACAACTAGAATGGAAAAGTTCAGAAAGAAGCCACAAGAACATACTGAGAATCCAGGTCTTGTAGGGTACAAAAGGATTGTTCTAATTAGATTATTAGAATTGCAAAATGATACATTTCAGCTGCAGATTAAAAGCAGTTTTTTGATGCTCAAAGCATAAGTGGGACAAAGCAAAGGATGTATCCTTAAGACAAAAAGGAAAGAAACCAAATTTAGCTTAGTTCAAGGAAGAAGATAAATAACATATATCTTCTGTCTTATTTTATGTAATTTCCATCTGTACTGGACAAGTAAAGTGAATTGGAAAATTTGTTGCCAGTATTTTAATGATCTTTCTTTTATAATAGCAACTATTATATTGTCTGGATCATATATTACAGTTGGGATCTTGGTTCACTGTGTCCAGAGATACTTTCTATTGATCTGACTTGGCTGTTAGCGGTCATTACTACCTCTTGATAGTTGATGAAATGGCATGAACAGGGCTAGCAAGAGTTAATCAGCATTTCTAGGCCTCATCTGGAAAACAAATTTATGAAGTCACAGTAAATGACATGGAGCTCCAAACTAAGAAGCCCATGAACATAGTAGTTTTATGATCAATACAGAGGAAATGTTGAGTTTCAGCGGATTTTCTTTTGTTTTACAAAATAAGTCTATAAGATTTAAGTTATTCATATTTGGAGAAATTCTCCAGGATTATTACAGTGTTCATTTATTAAAACCATGAAGAAATGAGACATTACAAATATTTGTTTCTAGTATCCAATTTTAATTTCTGCATCCAAATTAAGCTCCATTCTTAGGTTATAAGGTTTTAGGGATTTCAGGCTATGTTTTTCTTTTTTTAAAAAAATCTAAATTTAATTTTCATTTTGCTTAGTGCCTAGTAACTTTACATAAGAACAGAATTGAACATTTTTACAGCTTTGTGACATTCACTACCTCTTACAATTTTGTCAATTCAAAACTTTAAAGCCTCTAAATTTACATTTCACATCTGCACATCAAAGTGCTCATTTCATCATCCTGTCTTTGAAAGGATTAGAATAACCACAGAAAATCATCACGGAGTACTAGCTTTAGAACAGATTCCTATAGGATGAATAAGTATATCTGTCACGAACACTGCTGCAAGACGAGAACTCCACTGAAGAGATGGCTTCAGACACTAGGAGTAATTAAGCAGGTTGTTTTGTTCTTCTGTAAATTACCCCATGACTGTAATCTGGAAAGTATTTTGGGACAGATGATGATTGGTTCTAGCTTATCTGTATACCTTGTGATTTGTATACTATGTTGTACTGACATAACATACACTTGCACTTAGGTGGTGAGTATTACCCTTGCTATGTCAATGAGTGACCTTTTTCATATAACCACCCTGAGGCATATACACAAATACACGCATTATTGGCTCATTGCAGTGAGCAAACAAGAGCTACCTTCTTCCCCAGGGGAGGTCAAATGACTCTGGATGGAGAGACCTATTTATCCAAGATAAACCCAGAAATGTCGGTTGGAGGTATGAAGTCCCTTAGAGAGACGAAAAAATGTTCTGTTCTCAAACAACCGGAGACCAAAAAAAAAAGCTTGTGGAATAGTCAGGGGAGGTAGGTCAGTTCAGATGGGACTGAGCAAAAGAACAAACACGAACAAGGACTGACCCTGGGTCGGTAGCAACCAAGCCTGGCAGCCTGCTGGGCCACCTCAACTTACTCACTTCAATACTAACATTTTTCTGACCTGTGATTTCCTTCAATTCATCTCTGCCTTCTTTGCTTCAGTTGGGCCGATATGGGACATTCTTCTTTCTTCCATAATTCCCTGTAGTCCTATAGTCTTGTGTTTGTATCCTACAGACATTTTTTTTTCTCCTAGGTTACGACAAGGTAACTACTGTTTAAAAGAGGAGTGATGATAATAAAATCTTACAGTTTTAATGAGCTTTTAACTTTTCCAAACAGTTTCATATCTATTAGTTATTAGCACATTTAAATCTCACAACAGCCCAGGGGCTATGTTGGGCAGTTATTAGGATTTCCATTAGATCCATAAGAAAAAAAAAACAAAAACAGTTAAAAACTAGAGTAGAAGGACTTCCCTGGAGGTCCAGTGGTTAAGACTCCGTGTTTCCAATGCAGGGGGCATAAGTTCGATCCCTGGTCCAGGAACTAAGATCCCACATGCCACACGGCCAAAAAAATAAATTAAAATAAAACAGAAAAAAACAAAAACTAGAGTAGAAATGGAAGAGAGATAGGTGAAAATGGAGCTAGTAGCAAATGAGTTTACTACCTAATAAAGTAAGAATATTAGGCGTGTAAAGAAAAAAAATGAAAAAATAATATGAAAAAAGAAATGTTTGCACTTCTTTGGTATATGGGCGGGGCTATTAAAATTTGTAGGGAATTTCAGCTCATTGATTTTCTATGCCTTTGAGCTATGTTCTTTTACGTACTTCCTGTGGCTCTTTTTTAATCTTATATTCTCAAAACTTACTCCAAGATTCCTGGTGGCACTATTGACTTTTGGGATACCTTGAGGTAGGGTTCCAGTGGTGGTTAAAATGGTAGAAGGTATCTCACAAATAAATGAATAACTTTAGTCTCATTTAGCCAATCAGAAAATAATAGAAATATGACAGGACAATATATTGAGTTATGTTGCCCTGTAGTATTCATCTCTAATTGTAAATTTTGGGGGGAGATTGATTCTTATTGAATTACCTTATCTATAAAATGATGTTTGGGACTATATGATCACCGATACTTTCTTCTAGGCCTAATAGTCTCCAGTATTTTCTAAAATTGTTGTTGGAATTGTGGTGGATTGTATTTGTAGAAAAAGCAAGCAAGGTGAAATGATATAATTTGAATATCCTTTTTAAAATTGAAATACAGTTATGATATACATTGTTAAATAAGCTCTTGATACTCAATTTTTTTTTTTTTTTTTTCTTGCGTTATGCGGGCCTCTCACTGTCGTGGCCTCTCCCATTTGCGGAGCACAGGCTCCGGACGCGCAGGCCCAGCGGCCATGGCTCACGGGCCCAGCCGCTCCGCGCCATGTGGGATCCTCCCGAAACGGGGCACGAACCCGCGTCTCCTGCATCGGCAGGCGGACTCTCAAGCACTGCGCCACCAGGGAAGCCCGATACTCAATTTTTAACAGAAATAACTAGACACTTTTAGTCAAACTCAGGTGACGAACTTGTATATTATAAATGTGTATAAATTCTAAAATTAAGTTAAACAAGGCAAAGTATAACCAATTTCCCAAATTTAATTTAAATTATGTAAATACTTTCCACAAAGTGTTTCTCTGTGTTGAAGAGCAACATGATGGGGCCAAAAATGAATTCTAGGATCCAGAGATTCCTGGGTATAGATGGTTGTTTGAGAGGCTAGTTGGCTTTAAATAGTCAAAAAACATGGTATTAGCTGACACAGGGATTTGATTTATTAAAAAAAAAATTAGTTCCCTCTCCTAGCAATGCAGATTTGCTGCCAGTAGATGGAGAAGAGCTGATATCCCAAGTAAAAGCCAAGAAATTGAGGTTTGCTGTGAAAACATATTTCTCTTTAATACTATCATAGAAGATTTATTTTATTCATTTAACAAGTATCACTGAGTGATTAGTATATGGTTAGCACTGTGTTTGCTAAAGGGAATGCGAAAGAAACCCCAGGTGTGGTTACTACCCTTCTCAAGCATTTGGAAAATAATTTAGAAGAAACAATTTGCTCCAAATCATTATTTAGCAAGGTACAATACTATTTTGTCCAAATGTCTGATATAAGCAATAATTTACCTAGAGATCAATTATTGTTGGGCAACAGAAGAATGCTGTTTTTTGAGAAAATGAAATGAGCTTCAACTGATTTGAAAGAAATGGATAGATTGGGGCTAAGAATTAAGAAAATGGCAATTTAAGTGTAGTAAGTATCCTAAGCAAGTTTACAGACTATAAAGAGTGTGGTGTGTGCAGGAGATTATGATACTAGAGCGAGGGGTGTGGGGATTTGTGTTGAGATTTCGTGGGAAATAACAGTAGGTAAAGTAAGGCCAGATAATTGAGAACCTTGAATGGCAGTGATTTTGGATTGCATTTTCAAAGGAGAAACACTGACAGCTTTCAAGGAGTTGAAATTCTTGTTTGAAGAAGGTAAATCTGAAAGCAGAATAATATATAGTTGGGTTTGATAGAAAAGTACTGCATTGTCACAGAGATTTCTTTGGTTATAATTTTCGTTTTAGAACTCACCAGCTATATAATGTTCAATAGTTCACTTAACTTTTCTGAGCTTCAACAGCATCATCTGTAAGATCTGTAGGAAAGTGGGTGGGAGGGTCTTTATTAGATAATATTTTCAGGTTTGCTTCTAGCTAGGCCTGGCTAGGAAGACCAAATATAAATTTATACTATTCATCCAAGTGTGAGTTAATAATGAGCTGGGGAAGTAAAAGGATATACAGGAAAAAGGAGATGTAAGGGTCAGAGAGGGCCTCATTTTGAACTGATTGATTCTTAAGAACCATCAGTAGAAGTAAGTTATATAGTTAGAGGGATATGGTGTGAAAATGATAAGAAGAAATCCCTAACTCATATATTGACTGTGGCGTGACCTTAGGACGTCCAATTCTATCTATCTGACCTAATGTGAATGAGTAAATGGTACGCGGGCCTCTCACTGTTGTGGCCTCTCCCGTTGCGGAGCACAGGCTCCGGACGCGCAAGCTCAGTGGCCGTGGCTCATGGGCCCAGCCGCTCCACGGCATGTGGGATCTTCCCGGACCGGGGCACGAACCCGTGTCCCCTGCGTCGGCAGGCGGACCCTCAACCACTGCACCACCAGGGAAGCCCAGTAAATAGTTTTTATTAAGCCCTTAAACAACGGTATTCCTTTCGGTTATATTCTTTTCTAGTCACTCTACTTTCCCTCACCCTAATAGCTAATCTATTACCTAATCCTATTATCTCTCCAAGATAAATACTTGTAGGCATCTAGTTCTCTCCACCCCACTTTGCCTCTAGTTATTTGGAATACTGCTGCAGACTTTGTGATCAATTGGCAAAGAAACTAGTTATATTAAGGGTTGCAGCAGCAATCTAAGAAAATAAAGCTAGTTTAAGTCAAGCTGTTTTCATAATATTTCAATCAATTTAATAATCTTAAATGATTTAGGGGAACCAAGAAAATGTTAAGAGAATAGAACCAGGCAATAGGAATATATTTAATGAATAAAAGAATGGATAACATGTGCTGGATACTATCCTAGTTGTTTTACATATATAATTTCATGGATATTAATATACAATTTTTGATATATATGTAATGCTCCCATTTCCAGGTAAAGAAACATAGATTTAGTGAGAAATGAACTCACCCAGGATTGCACAGTTGACATTGCAGACCTGGGATTTGAATCTTGTTATTTTAAATTCCAACATCGATCCACTTGTCAATACATGAAACTACTACAGAAAGCAGTTGAAGATGGGAGACTGAATCTCAAATGAATGTTTGGGGTTGTAGTTATATATTAAGGACTCTTTAGTTTAAGGTTGGTAAGTGAAGATTTAAAACAGAATTACTTCATTATGGAAAGGGGAATAGAAAGATTGCAAGAGACAGCTGAGAAGTGTACCCCAACATTTTTCACTGAATCATGAAGGTCTGAATTCTTAAAGTCTGTTACACATAGCTGACAATTCCTTGTAGCACTATGCCTTTCATTTCCTATAAGACTCTCCAGGATGGCAAGTCACTTTTTCACAAGATCCTGTCACTTTTACGTCATGATTTATGATCAAGATTAACTCCAAATGAGCATCTTCTCTACTATTGCTGGTACTTCTGAGTGCCATTTTGTTTTCTAGCAACAGCAAGTCAAAATAGCCACAATTTCTATGTTTAGAAGAATATATTTCTAATCTCTTTATATTCTAGGTTCTTCTGTAAACTGACCTCATCCCCTGTCATGGAGATAGCATATTTGCGTCATTGGAGCGGTGGTTTTAAAAACCATGGGTGGATCTTCAATTTTCTGTCTGTCTTTCATAAACTCTTGTTTTAAATTATTGTGCATTGATATCCATAAACCACTTCACATCATGCTCTGAATTTAGACTTCCTGCATTATCTGAAAAACAAGAGTGTTGAACAATATTAGCACTGCTTGACAGCCAACAGTTCTGTCTTTCAGTGTTGCTAATTTACACAGTAGTGTTTCTTCATTATTTGAATATTTTATTGCATTTACCCTCATTCATTTACCAGAAAATGAAGTGATAAATAGAAGAAGTGATAAACTTAAGTCTTATAAACTTCATAAATTTGAGATGAAGATTGAAATAATTGTCTATTAAAAAATGATGAATTTATAGCTCCAGTTGAGTACTCAGTTAATTTTGTGCTCAATTATAAGGGAAAAGAATAAAATTAAAGAACACATACAAAATGCTGGGAATAGATTGCCAAGATTGAGTCCTGGAGTTCTATTATAATTCTTACGTTATAGGAAGATAGATCTCTACCGACAAGATCTCTGCCTAAAAGTTTCACTTTTGCCATTGGAATTGTTTCAGGAAGAAATCGTAATTGAAAGTAGAAGTTTGTCTTTATTGACTTACCCCTTTACTCTGTTAACCTGTCAAGCTTGTTCAGGGTTTTTGTAATAAGGAAGGAATTAATCCTCCTTCTAGACCACACAATCACTACACTCAGTAGAAATATTCTGTTTCTACACATTAGAAATCCAGAAATCCAGAATTATGTAATATTCTGCTTTTTTGTCTCCATACCTGTTTAACCTGCTTGGGTAGGGAGTTGTTCTAAGTTAGCTAAATTCCAATAACAGAATTCAACAAATATGTTCTATTACTGTGTTTAGTTACTTATTCGATTTTTGTTAAAAGTATGTCCCATTGACCCTCACTTGATTTTCTTGAGTATAGTCTTGGCTGGTTCCATTTGATCCAGTGTAGTTCAACTATTCTTCCCTCCCTGACAAATTTTTTTAATAATTCACTCATTTATGGGAAAATGAAATGAGTGTTTCTAGTCTCTTCTTGGTCTAGGTCACTCTGTATACACTTGTCAGGAAAATATTCCTCAAATATTGTTTTCATCATGGCCTTAGTTTACTCAAAATATTCCAACCCCTTCCAACTCTCCAGATCTGGGTTTTAACACAGGCTATCCATACCTCTCTCCTCATTCCCTTCCTTACAAGCCTCATTTTTGATTATTCTTTTTCTTTCGTTCATTAATGAAGTCAAATTCATCTTCTTGGCATATCTACAAAATGTTCCTTTTAGCATTCAGAGGGCAAATAGGGAAGGAAAGGGCATTGAGAAAGGAGACAGCCTAGGGGGAGGTGGAAGCAAAGGAAGGAAAGACAGAAGAAAGAAAAGGAGAGGGGAAGGGGGCTGGAAGGAGAGGACAAGGCATGCCTCCTGAGAGGGTGTCCCAGGATGAATCTGAAGACGCCCTCTCCTTCAGATGAAGGCAGTCCCAAGCTGGGTACACAGCTTCATGAGCAGAGCATGGACTGGACACCCCCAAACACACACACACACACCCCTCTAGCTGTGCAGGGAGCTCTTCTGCAGGTACCATTCTGTGCAGTTGCCCACGTCGTGCATCCTGATGCTCTTAGAAAGCAGATTGGTCTTCCTGGTGCTAATTCCCTTTCTCCCAGATAGTGAGTCAATATTGCCTTCCTATGAACCTACCATTTCTGGAATTCCTACTTCTCCCTCCCTCTCCGCGTGTCTAGACCTTACCGTCTTGGTCCCCATGGCATGCGTTCCTCCCTCTCTAAGCACTGGCAGCTCACCATCAAATGCTAAGGCAAAGTGTCCCTTCTCTCTGAACTCTGTCAAAACAAACTTTCAGGTGGGCAAATTGAGTATGTTTCAGTTAATACCGGTGGCAGTGAGGAAGTAAGGTAGGGCATACAGAATATTTCATTTTATAATACTGCTATGGATCAGTTAAAATTAAATTGGTGGCTTTTCCTCCTTATTTTAAACTCATGTGGCCTCCCTAATTTGTATAACTGGGTTATAATTAAGTAAAAACACTAAAGAAACTTCCTTATGTAGGGATAAATTGGAAATCATTACTACTTTTCAAAGTCTGTATCATGGAGCTACAATTACGTGATTGTTTATAAAATTCTAAGAGTACCAAAAGAAATTAAAAAAGGAAGAGTAAGTTCACTTATTGTGGGGAAAATACAGTGGTGCATATACAGCTCTTCACACTTCCCTCCTGAATCTTAAGGATTGACTTCTCAGAGACGACAGACAGGATCTGTTAGGGGAGGAATCCAGTTCTGTGATGTCCAACTCACACTGAGTTTCCTAAGTCTCAGGGGAACATCTTTTACTATCAGAATATAAACAACTAATAACCCAAAAGATTTTCCTCTGATAGTCCCTGGAGCTTAAAAATCTTGTCAGAGATACATTTCTGGTACATCAGGAAGTCCGCTCTCATGGTGTGACCCGTTCTCATACAGGCATTTTCCAGGAAAAATTGTTTTGTAGATGCCTCGACTATACCAGAATACATTAGCATTTGTATCTTTATCTATACGTTTAATTGCCTCCAACTGCAGAAGTTGGAAAAGGACTATGAAATTATTCGATATGTCGAATGTCTTCATTTCTACTTGAGTTTCTTAAGGGAATGCATTAAAAATACAATAAAGTTGTAGTAACAAAAGTCAACCAATAGACTTTATCTTACTACAGACCACATTTACCAAATGTTATTTTCCTTTTTCTTTTATTCGGGTGCACAGTAAATGTGTATGGGTTTTCTGGAGGATAATTTTAAATATTGCAGCATCCACAACGAGGAAGACACAACACATCTTCCATTTTCAGAGACAAGAAAGAGTTCACCTCCTGGTCATACAGAAGAATTTTGACATTGATGCAAAGAAAAAGAAACAAAGATCAAAGGGGAAAATAATTAAGACAGGAATCTAAGCAGCAGGCTTTTGGAAGGTAGAATAGGTAGAATATAAATCTTAATGACAAGACTCGAAATAAGAATTCAGGGAATCTGAGAAGTTATGATCATTTATATAATAGGGAACCTGACAGAGGGAACAAAGATGGTGTGGGACTCAACAGAAGGAAAACTTTAGACCAGAAGAGGTGGCTTTAGAAGAGGCTATTGAGGAAGAATGGCAGGACTAAAAAATCTAACTCCAGCTGCATGTGATTATCAAAGGGATTAGCTGTCCCTATGGGGACGTTATCATGACTTTAAAACTGAACTCACTTCTGTGTATACCCATCACTCAGTTAACCATGCAAAGAATATTTGTGTACAGTTTAGCCAGAATGATGTTTGCTTTACTCAATGTCATTTTCTCCAAAGTCTTACCTAAGAACTCGATTTCTCTATTATCCCATCAGAAATACTAGACCTGGGGAGATTGAATGACGAACTTCATTCCTGACTTGAGTCTAGCATTTTACGCTTGCTTAAAACAGAAAAGTGACTCCGGCTTCAGCCATGGTGGTATAACCAGTATCACATATACCCTCCTGCTTCAAACAACTATAAAAATGAACAAAATATATGCGGCAACTGTTTTTGATCATTGAACCTTAGGCATCCCAGAACTGTGACCCTTGTAAAAGGAAACACCTCAGGTGAGTTTTCTGTTGCTGCAGAACAAATGACCATAAACCAAGGGACTTAAAACGATATCCAGAGCTCACGGTTGTGTAGGTCAGGAGTCTGGCATGTCTCAGAATATCACAAGGCTGAAGTATGGTCAGTGAGGCTAAGTTCTTGTCTAGAGACTCTGGGGGAAAATCTGCTTTTAGGGTCATTCTTACTGTTGGCAGAATTCCGTCCTTGCTGTTGTAAGAAAGGTTCCAGTTACCTCGCTGGCTGTCAACGAGGGACTGGTCTCAGCTCCTAGAAACCATCTGTAGTCTTTGCCACGTGTTCCCCTCCATCTCCAAGTCAGCAAACACCCATCACATCCTTCTTGTGCTTTAAACCTCTGATTTCCCCTTCTGCTACCACAGAGACAGTCCTCTGCTTTTCTAGGGCTCCTGTGATGAGGCAGGTCACCTGGAATAACCTCCTCACCTTGCAGTCAACTGCGCCATGTAACACAACCTAATCACGGGAGTAAAATCCATCGTATCCACAGTCCTGGGGATTTTGCAGGGTGTATACACGTGGTGAGGGATGGGAAATTGTGGGCGGTAACTTAGAATTCTGCCTCCCACCCACCTTCTGCTGCCGTGCTCCATTTGCCACTGACCCTGAATATACACACACACACACAGACACACAAACACACATACACACCCACACAGCTTGGACCACTTCTCCTTCCACACAGAGTGAATGAGCAGGTGCGTGACGCTCTGCCATTTTGGAGTGTTTCCACCACTGCTGTCTTTCAAGGCTCCCCTGGAGAAGGTGTGTACTCATGTACCTAGGTGATGTGTCTGTGACCAAACTCAGGTGTCTTATCTGATTTTAAATCCCTTATTTTATAAATGAAAAGACTGAGGTCACAGTTCAAGGTCACACCAGAGGGGCACTGGCAGAGCTGAGAAGAGAGCTAGAATCTCAAGTTCATCAGTCTGGTGGTCTTTGCCTTCTACTGGCTGTGTTTGCTTGATAATGCTAAATAGGCCAGCTTACATTATGGTTGACCACCAGTTATTGGCCTTTTGACCAGGAGGGATGGTGGGAACAGATCCTGAGGAGAGGCCATGTCACCTTGAGAGGGAGCCTCTGTCCCCTTCTTTAAGCAAGGGCTAGTGCTTGCTTCTCCTTTAAACGGGAGGAGTGAGGGGAGAGTGGGCCACTTTTGCAATTCAGAGGCTTTAGGAACATTTGAAGATTCCAGACTTTGGGGCCATCGACCCCGTGAAAGCCCATTCTTTCCCAACCAGGGCTCTATCCTTGCCACAAAATGTAACTCAAAGTGGGGTCCGGCTGCTCGCCGCTCAAAAGCCAATGAAGAGGCAAGCTTGGTGGAAAGGAAAGTTTGCTTTATTTCGGATGCCTGGACGCTGGCAACCAGGGGGCCAGAGGGGAGGGCGGGGCAGACTCCTGTCCAAAGGCTGACTCCCTCCCACTGACAATCAGGGGGCAAGAGCTTTTATAGACGGAGGGAGGGGGCTACATGCAGAAACAGCACCATCAGCGCCGACTGTCATCTTGAAATGGGTCACGCAGTGGTCTGATCAGCGTCATCTTGACTAAGTACAGTTCCAGGGTCGGTTCGTTCCCATTTCCTTGAGGCCAATGCTCAGAATTGTGCCATTTATGTCATGGCTACAGTCTGGTCATCATGTAGCTAACTTCTTCCATCTGATGGGGGTTTCAGTATCTACAAGACAGCTCACAGGATAGGGCTCAGAGTATTATCTACAGCCTTGGAGGAGGAACTAAAGGTCCTTGACTCTGCTCAATGACTAAACTACTATTATTTAGTCTTGCTGGACTGTTTTCCTTCATTTCTGCATTTTCTCACTTCTCTGATTAAACTTATTCTTTGGCTAAAGTTTTTTTCATAGACAAAAGGCAGGTGGAGGACACGGGAGGCGAGGACCACAGGAGGGCCCTGGTCTGTTTCAAAAAGACCCGCCTCTGTTGGGAATTTAACCTTCTTTAGAGCTTGGCTACTCTTACAATTATGTCCTTCGTCTGGTTCTCAGGTATTTTTGTCCTTTTGCTGTGGACAAGAGCTCCTTTATATGCAACCAAAGAGGCATTCTGGTCTTCACACAACTTTAAATTACTGATCAATACATTCAGCATTGTGTTAACCTTTTTGAAAATGTCAATTATACTTAGCAATAGCCACTTGTTTCCATCGTCCTTAGAGTTACTAGTTCCCCCATATTTCTCAAACGCTGATATACTATAGCAGCTAATACCTTTCCTTCCAACAGTATGCCACCAGCAAAAGTTTTAACAATCACAGGGACACCTTTTGCCCAGATATATCTGTGCCCCAGCTACCACTGGTGGGGTCCTTCTTGCCATCCAGGGGTGGGTGATCCAGCTCCCAAATCTCTTAGCATTTGCTGTTATGTTATGGACCTTGCCTGGCACAAACTGTCACAGGTTGGGTTCCCTGGGAAGCAGACTCTAAATGAGATTACCATGCAGGGCATTTATTGGGTGGGTGGGTGGGGCTCATGAGATCCATACATAAGGAAGGGAGGAAAGAAAGAAGTTTAGGGAGGAGGGAATATTTGAGTAGTGATGCAATTTCAGCAGTCTCAGCTTATTTCAGGGGAGTTTTGCAGTTGGGATGGCACTTTAGAGCTGTCCAGAGTTGGGATTAGGGGAATGGGACTTTCTAGGTAATCTGCATACTCCGAAAGGGGGCTTATTCTTGGGAGAGGCAGCTTTAGTCAGCTGAGGCTGACAGCGTGGGCTATCATCAGGCAGCAGCAATTCCAGCAGCTTAGAGAATGGGCCCTTTATACCTGGAGGAGGATCTGGGCAGCATGTCAGGACATCTAATAAGTTCCTATTTTAATGAAGATAATTCAGTGGAAAAATTATGTCCCCGTCAACTCTAGTTTTTATGCAGCTGTCACCAAGATACCACTGTATACTTGGGGATAATAACTGCTAATTTCAGATTCAGCATAACAGAGGAAATTAACAAATACAATACTGCTTGTCTTTTATAAGCAAATCTATTCTAAACAGCCAGTATTATGATTACATGGAGGAAAGACAATACAGCAACACAGAAGCATTTATTTAGAAATAGTTCAGAAATCATCGTATTGAGACTCCTTGGTGGGGCTAATGGTGGACTCCGGGAGGGCTCACGCCAATGAGTACTTCCCAGAACTTCTGCTGCCAGTGTCCTTGGCCCCTCTGTGAGCCGTAGCCGCCGCCCCCTGCCTCTGCAGGAGACCCTCCAACGCTAGCAGATATGTGAGCTGAGGTTCTAAGATGTTAAGGAACTTGATCATACTCACATATAGAAACCTGAAAAGCTGAATAGAATTGTAGACTTTACCAACTGACCAAGAAACCCATCCTCAAATTCAAAGGTTTCTGTACACTTAATAGAAGAAGGGATATTTTCTCAAGAATGCAATTGCTGGGACATATGAGCCCCAGGATGCAGAAGACATTGTGCTAAGTAGTGCAGAAATATAAAGACAATAATGAAAGCATCTTTGTCTTCAGGAAGTGTATTATCATGCAGAGAATGAATGTCCGCTCAACATGATGTCATCAGTGTAGTGACCTAGCGTGCGGTTCTTCAGAATTTCTAGACAATGAATATTCCTTCATGCTACATTATGACAGAAGGCAGAAGATAATACAGTCCTGGCAAAACTGTGTATATACTGCTGTCCATTTAAGTGCCTGAGGACTGCTTCTGATGCTCATCTCCGATGAAGATCGAAGAATACATGTTCTGGGATCAATAATATCACAGTAGGGCTTCCCTTGTGGTGCAGTGGTTGAGAGTCCGCCTGCCGATGCAGGGGATGCGGGTTCGTGCCCCAGTCCGGGAAGATCCCACATGCCGCCGAGCGGCTGGGCCCATGAGCCATGGCCGCTCGGCCTGCATGTCCGGAGCCTGTGCTCTGCAATGGGAGAGGCTGCAACAGTGAGAGGCCCACGTACTGCAAAAAAAAAAAAAATAATAATAATAATATCACAGTAAAAGTCAGTGGCTAAGGACTGGCTCATGTTTGGAAACTGAGTTCTTATTTTCCCTTGTAGAAACGTACATCAATCTTGAGTGCTGGCTTCTGATCTTTTTAAGTTATAGAAGTCAAGAAATGTTCTTATTGTCTGAATATTTATTTTGTCCCTTGGCACGCCATGATATATTAACCGTCACTACAGATCTTTCTTGATTGCTTTTCTAGTCTTGCTGCCTATTATGATAATTATTTCTACCTGCATCTAAGAGTTCAGCGCCACCATGTGACTACTTTTATTCTAGAACCCTGCCATTCCATTGGCAAGAGGAATCCAGCTCCATGATTGCACTCCCAGTTCCATCAACCTTGAACTGTAAGAGACAGCTACCTTTGAATTCTTTATCACTTAGGTAAAAGGAGATCCTCTGGACTAATAAAGACTCTCCGGGACCAAACTTTAAAGAAGAAAAAAAAAAAGAAATCATCGTATTTATTTATGATGCCAATAAGACAAAAGAAGCTGCTAATAACAGCCAACATAGGAAGATAAATGTCTATAAAGACAAATTACTAAGTTGATTTTTTAAAAAACCTTTGCACAGATCTCCCAGTAGAAATTTCTCAACCTCAGTGACTTTCCTTCATAGATTTATGAGTCTTCACTGCCACTTCCTTGGAGTTTTAAGTTGCCCTCACCCAACCACACTTGCAACCTGGTTCAGTTTTTGTGCAACTGCAGAGATCAGACCATTTCACTTCCATTCCTTGTGAATTCTCCATAGATCAGCTTTCTCCTGCAGCCAGCTTTTGTTGACTGATTCCAGCAGCTGCTGCTAGGAAGCCACCGACAATGAATCTGAGTTGTTCAACGACAGTCAATTGCTGTTCATCCCTGTGGCTACCCATGATGGAAATGTCCGGGATTGCTAGCTCAGATTTGTTTACAAGAAGTCTAAGTGTTTCAGGTGAACACAATTATTTTAATGCACCTGTAGGTGACATTTGCTTCTCTTTTCTTTTTCCTCCTGCTGATCCATTGTTAGAGCACTGAGTCTGTTTTAACCAGAGCTAAAAAAAAAAAAATTGTTTTTTCTTTGTTTTTTGAATCAGAAGTGTTTATTGCAGAAATCTGGCTAAGGCACCAGTTGAGTGGCTCCAGCTGAGGTTGGCTTGAGGACCTCTGCCTGGGTCAGGCAGGTGAAAAAGGGAAGGGGAGAAGAAATACCTCTGGGCAGAGGCCTCAGAGCTACAGATGAGGTTGCCAGCCAGGCTGCAGGTGAAGCCTGGGCCATGGGCTCCCATTCATGGACATCACTTCACCTTCCTCTGTTACAAGCAGTACCTCTTAAGCCATCAATTCCCAAAGAGAAACACCAAGGAATCATCTAGTAACAAATGTGTCTCCTGCCCGAAGACCACAGTGGGGTCAGCCGGGAGCCCACCCTTGCCTTTCGTGTTGTGGGCTCGTCCCTGCCCTTCAGTCACGAAGACATCATTCACCCTCAGACCTGCCACCACCTGGACCCCCTCAGCCTTCAGAGCCCCAGTCTGCTCCACAAATCCTGGCAGGTGGGTCTAGGAAGAGCTGAGGGTAAAGGCCTCAAGGATTCCAGACAGCACCCCCTCCTTGGCCTCGGATTCTGCTAGATTCACCTTGTTTCAGGCTCACTTTCAAACACCACCACCGATGGGATGGCATCTCCCGCCTTGATGGGGCCAAGGAATGTGGATGTGGGAATGCTTCTGAAACCACTGGTCCCCAAGTGTCCACTTTCCTCTGCATCCAGGCACCTCCTGCTTTGCCCGGGACATGCAGACCCGCCAGCCATACAACCACCCGCCCGGTTTCCTCTTCTGCTGTTGTGTTTTGTTTTGTTTTTTTGCGGTATGCGGGCCTCTCACTGTTGTGGCCTCTCCCGTTGCGCAGCACAGGCTCTGGACGCTCAGGTTCAGTGGCCATGGCTCATGGGCCCAGCCGCTCCGCGGCATGTGGGATCTTCCCGGACTGGGGCACGAACCCGTGTCCCCTGCATCGGCAAGCGGACTCTTAACCACTACGCCACCAGGGAAGCCCTGTTTGTTTTTTAATCAAGAAAAGATTGTGGTGAAAGAGGTAAGGCAGTTGAGGGTTTGTGAATGTAGGAAACGGGTGTTTCAGTTCTCTGACAGATAAACTCATATCTGCATGTAGCACCAGTACCGACAGTCACATAAGGACCCTCAGCCCCAAACAAACATACTACCTTGTACTTATTATTTTGTTTCTTATGCAGGTGCCTGCTTTTGCCAGTTCTCTAATGCTTGATTAGTTAGTAGCCAGGATCTCCATTAGGCATTTTCCAAAATTAAGGAGTGCTTCCTTATGTTAAATCAAGCCTAATTTTTAGACCTTTTAAATAAAAAAAAAAGAGGCAGAGCATTCATAAAATCATGAGAATTACAAACGTCTCTTCCCCTTTGTTTTCTGCGCGAAACAGTAATACACAACATTCAGATACTACTCGTCTGGTTTCAGTTCTCTCTTTTTTCAGTGGAATGTCTTTCCCATATGACTGTGCAGACTGGACTCCTCATGTTTAGGGATGAACACAGCGGATTTTGCCCATCACCGGGCATCTGCCTCCAGGAGGAGAGGTTAATGGCCCCTCTTATTACAGGAACCACTAGATGGGTGGTGAGAAGTAAGCATGCCTCTGTTAGTTCATCAGAGGTGGGTTTGAGAGAATCTCTCTGTTCTTTAGTAGCAAAAATAAACAGCATCATAGAAACTCTGCAAGCATCAAATTCTCTTGCAATAAGACACACTAACTGTAAGTTAAATATGCATGGTTTTATCATGGTAAAAATATAAATTTCTGAGAACAGTGCACATAGATCTTAGTGTCACTTAATTGAAAACAATAGTTAATGGTCCCAAATTTCTCTGTTCATTTTTTAGCTCAGGTGAGAGCAAAATATTCCTGTATTTGTGGTAGGTGTTATGAGAATGTTAGGCCTATGCTATGGCGTTTTATTAAGTATATACTGAAACAGAAACTATCAAAATCAAGTGAGAAATATTGTGATTTATTTGACAAAAGTCACGTTCAGCTTCAGAGGTCTTGATTATATATGTCTAAATCTAAAATCTCAGTAGGGCTTTGCTCAAACAAAATTGCGTATTTTCTGTAAAGAATCCATGTTTATGTATTGGCATGGTGAAACCAAGAAAATAATTATCTTAAGAAAAGAAGGATTTGAGCTTTATACTTAAGGACCACTTAGTTTGAATATGCGGCTTTTTGGGCAGTCTCAAATAGGGGTATTATTGAATGTTGCAAAGCAGTAATTAGAATCTTCCGCTCCTGAATTGGGCAAGGATTACAGCTGAAATAGCACACTGTTGGAAGGAAAGACACGGAATTCATTACGGCAGAGTTATAAGAAGGTCTCATGATAGGAGTGCAACTCTCTGGCATCTCCCAGGAGTGAGAGAAGTTTCAGTAGCCTTCACCATGAGAGAGATAGGAGGCGGGGTATGAGGCAGCTTGCAGGAATCAGCGTTTTTTTTATTTCTATTTTTTTGGAGACTTCTGTGCCCATAAAGAGAGAGACTATCCCAAGGTGGATGCTGATATCTATCAAAAAGAACCTGATATTTATGAAGGTGCAAATATGCTAAGATTAGTTGTCCTAGAATCTTGCAGTACCAGACGTGGCTTCATTATAAGATATACCTGATGATGATATTGTGGTGAAGGAGGCCCCCAGCCTTCACCTGTCTCTCCTCCATGCACAATACTTGCTGGGAATCAGGAGCTGAAGATGACCATTGATTGGGGTTGTTTGGCAGAAGGAGAGACTGACTCCTGTTTTCAGTGGGCTGGTTCTTGAGGGAGTTAATTTGCACTGGGGAGAGATAACAAGAGTCAGATGAACTTGTGGTTGGATCGTGTGATGGAATGCCCATGGACATGTACTGAACTGAAGCTCTGAGCCCAGAGCACCCCCTGATGTGAACAGGCTGCTGTCCTCACCCAATTTTATATTCTTAAACATGGAAGGACAGAAGTGCATGCTCACTGTCTGTAACCAACCTACTTTTCTTTTCCTTTTTAAAAATTCTGTTGAAGTATATAGTTGATTTACAATATGTTGCATTAATTTCTTCTGTACAGCAAAGTGAAAAATAATATTCTTTTTCATTACGGTTTGTCACAGGATGTTGAATATAGTTCCCTGTGCTATACAGTAGGACCTTGTTGTTTATCCATTCTATATATAATAATTTGCCTCTGCTAATTCCAAACTCAACCACAAGTATGTTCTCTATGTCTGTGAGTCTGTTTTTGTTTCATAGGTATGTTGATTTGTATCATATTTTAGATCTCACATATAAATCACATATGATATTATATAATATGGTATTTGTCTGACTTACTTTGCTTAGATAAGAATCTCTAGGTTCATCCACGTTGCTGAAAATGGCATTATTTCATTCTTTTTGATGGCTAAGTAATATTCCATTGTGTATATATATCAAAACTTCTTTATCCATTCATTTGTCTATGGACATTTAGGTTGTTTCCATGTCTTGGCTATTGTAAATAGTGCTGCTATGAAAATAGGGGTGCATGTATCTTTTTGAATTATAGTGTCGTCTGGTTATATGCCCAGGAGTGGGATTGCTGGATCATATGGCAACTCTATTTTTAGGTTTTTGAGGAAACTCCATACTGTTTTCCATAGTGGCTGCACCAATTTACATTCCCACCAACAGTGTAAGAGCGTTCTCTTTTCTCCCAACCTACTTTTCTTACAGCACTTCTCCCAAATGCTAGTTATGGAATCCACTAGTGTTACTGGGTTCCATCCCTGGTCAGGGAACTAGATCCCACATGCTGCAACTAAGACCTGGTGCAGCCAAAAACAAAAGAACAACAAAACGAAAACAAAACCTGACACACCCACACATATAGCACACTGTTTAAGTTAAAGTGTTTGAAAACATTTACAGACACTGATACAAGACAAGAAAATTTCCACGATCAGTTATATAAAAGGTGTCTGCTTTCCTTCTTTCCCCTCCCAACCTCAACTCCAGAGGGATTGGCTTAAAGAAAGTTTTGCAGACCTGAAAGTCACTCTTTTTTTTTCAATAAAACAAAAATTTAAACTCATTTATTCCTAAATAATATTTCTTTAATAGGGACATCTAAAGGAATATATTTTGGAAACAGTTTTTTCCTCACATACACACTTCAAACTTATCAAAAACTCAGCACATTCTAAGGGCTGAGCACTGTCCAGATTTTTTTAAAAATATGCTCAGCACTCCCTAATTTCCAGATCACCAAAGTTCATCTGACAGATCGTTCTAAGCACAAAAGTGTTTCCTTTTTCTCCAGTTTGTTTCTTTGTTTTCTTCCAAATATGCCCAGTTGTCTGAAGAAGAGGACTTTCCCAAAAGTAGAGTAGTTCTTTGGTCAAAGCTATATGCTGTCTGCTGAAAATTCCCATAGAAGTTCCTCAAGTCCATTTATAAGAAATCAAACTAGCGGCCTCATGGCAGCCTGTACAGATCTTGG
The DNA here is from genome assembly GCF_000442215.2 of Lipotes vexillifer. Taxonomy (NCBI): domain Eukaryota; kingdom Metazoa; phylum Chordata; class Mammalia; order Artiodactyla; family Lipotidae; genus Lipotes; species Lipotes vexillifer. Next base: position 1,498,758 of record NW_006797758.1, on the reverse strand, counting down.
AACCAGCTATGACATCTTCCCAGAATAGCTGTTTGGCAATTACAGAATATATGGCAACTAAAAATTGGACCTGTAAGTTGGCTAATCAGTTTCTCATTTATCTTTCTTTTGCAAGTCACTCTTAATTGATGAGACTTTTGGCATTTCGCACTCCCTTAAATTTTCAACTGAAGTGAGTGTCTCACCTGGTTTTACCCTAGTCCAGGCTCTGCCCTTACAACCAAAATAACCCTCTAGCTTTTGCACCTAAGTTTCAATTGGCTTTTTGCTCATCTCAGCTTGTCATTATCTTTCAGTAGCACATCAGCACATCAATGGCTCTTAGCAAAAGCCCTCCAGTGCTACTACCCCCATATGTTTCAAATGCTTGGCACACACTATACCTGCTAATGGATTCTCTCCCATTAGTAGGTTGTCCCAGTTCAGCACCAGTGAAAGTGTTAACAATTGGACCACTACCCTGTACTGCAGGATGCCTGGCTCTGTTTACCTCAGTACCAGCTTGGCAGTGAGGATTCCTCTCCCAAACTCCGTGGGGCTTTCTCAGATTATTTCCAATACCAGCTGTCACAGGTAGGGTTTGCTGGGAGCAGATGCTGGCATAGGATTGGGGGAAAAAGAAGGTATTTATTAGGGACTAGCAGTAATGAAAGGAAAGGGGGAGGAGCAGAGTTGGGCAGCGTGGGAAGCTGAATTGTGATGGGGGCTTCCCAAAGCCTCGGAGGCCCATGGGGAATCAAGAGTGAGCGTTACTCCCGAGAACTGTCTCCTGTCTGGCTCAAGGTGCTGGGACCTTTTATTCCCATCTTGCTCAGCGTCCTGATGTGGGTTGTCCCAGGAAGGGTACCATCTTGAGGGAGGTGGCTCTCTGCAGCTAGGTGGACCCTGAAAGAGCTGAGAGTTGAAGGTTGTCTATTTTTGGACAGTTAAAAGTTGTAAGCATTTAAGATGCACAGCTTGATATTTTGAGACGCCTACATATTGTGAAACAAACACTACAATCAAATTAATTAACAAGTCTATCACCTCACACAGTTACTGTTAGGAAAGGCAATCTGGTGCCTGCAGGCTTTCTGCTCTTATTTCTCTGTATAAAAATGGGTCTTGGGCTTGGAACCCTCCCTCACCAAGAGTTAAAGAGCCCACACAACCTGTGCCGGGCTTACCAACTTGTGGGGGAACATCTTTCCCTGTTTTAGGCTCAAAGAGTACTCCTGCATCTTTGTTTGAATCATGCGTGTCATATAACGCCTGGCCAACCCCACTGTTATATCTGTCCTCCATGGAGAGGTGACTAATGACCACTATTGAGGCTCATGTTGCTCTGTCTCTTCTCTACATTAGTGAAATGCTTTTCCATCGGTATGTGGTGTTCTCCTTGGTGATTCCAACATCAAGATACAGTGGCCAGAGGTGTTTAGGGTCCTCCCTTAGGGTTGATAACCAGTGCTTGGTAATCTGCTTGACAGTTACCATTTTCTTCCCTTCCCTTTTTTTCTCTTCTTTTCTTTCCTTTCCTTTTCTGTTCTCTTTTCTTTTCTTCCTTCCTTCCTCTCTCTCCCCCTCTCCCTCCCTCCCTTCCTCCCTCCCCCTTTTTTTTCTTTCTATACTTTTAGAGCTAAGATCTACCCTCTTAGCAAATTTCAAACATACAATAAATTATTGTTCATGACAATCATATTCCCATACATTAGAGCTCCAGAATTTATTCATCTAATAGCTGGAACTTTGTGTACTTTCACCAACATCTCATTTCTCCCTCCCACCAGCTCCTGGTAACTACCCTTCTATTCTTTGCTTCTGTGAGTTTAATTATTTCAGGTTAAATATATAAGTGAGATAGATCATGCAGTATTTGTCTTTCTGTGTCTGGTTTATTTCGCTTAGCATAATGTCTTCCAGGTTCATCCATGCTGTCACAAATGGCAGGATTTCCTTTTTTAAATGGCCGAATATTATTTCATTGTGTGTGTGTGTGTGTATGTGTGTGTGTGTGTATATATATATATATATATATATATATATATATA
>NW_006797758.1:1485893-1496669 GCF_000442215.2 Lipotes vexillifer | reverse complement strand
TATATATATATATATATATATATATATATATATATATACACACACACACACATACACACACACACACACACACACTGCATTTTCTTTTTCCAGTCATTCTTTACAGACATTTAGGTTGTTTCCACATCTTGGCTCTTGGGAATAATTTTGCATTGAACATGGGGGTGCAGATATCTCTTTGAGATACTGATTTAATTTCCTTTGGATATAAACATATACAGACATGGGATGGCTGGACTGTTTTTTGAGGAACATCCATACAGTTTTCCATAATGCTGTACCAATTTACATTCCCACCAACAGTGTACAAGGGACCCCTTTTCTCTACATCCTTGCCAACAATTGTTATCTGCTGTCTTGTTTTTGTTTTTGTTTTTTGCGGTACATGGGTCTCTCACTGTTGTGGCCTCTCCTGTTGCGGAGCACAGGCTCCGGACGCGCAGGCTCAGCGGCCATGGCTTACGGGCCCAGCCGCTCCACAGCATGTGGGATCTTCCCGGACCGGGGCACGAACCTGTGTCCCCCTGCATCGGCAGGCGCACTTGCAACCACTGCGCCACCAGGGAAGCCCTATCTGCTGTCTTTTGAAGATTGTCTATTGACCACATTCTCCACAGTTAGCCAGAAAGTCCTTCCTTAAAGGGAGTTCTGAGAGGGCAATCTCCTGTTTATTACATTACAATGTGTTCCTTTTCTATACCTGCAAAACATGAGACCAGATCAGCAGAACCAGAAGGTCTACTCTCTCTGAATCTACTCTGTGTTTTCAGAATCTATGATGGTAATCTTAATCCTGAAAGGAGGATTGGATTGGAATAAAGGATAACTGTGGCCACACAATCACATCTTACTGGATTCTCTTAGCAGGTACATTCTTACCTGCGGAAAATTAGCCTAATTCTTACTTTCCTTTCACCTATGTACTTGCCTTTGGAATCCTTTTTTTCTTTTAACCGTTAGTTCTCTGGCTTGTGAATCTTGTTTGAGTAACTGATTGTCATGCTCATAACTCGCCTTCAGGTTTATTTTATCTCTAACGTGTAATCAGTTTGTGGCCGCTTCTCTTGTTCCCTTTGCCTCAGTTCAGTCATCTACTTGTACCCACCGTCTCCCTGCTCATGCTGACTTAGTGGAGTACTGACTGCATTGATGGTTCTATTCTGGTCCACAGACTTGGCTTAGACACACCGTGGCTCAGTTTCTCCCCTGGGATGTGACATTTCCTTATACCGCCCCCCCCACACTTGTATTCTCAAAATAAGTTTGGAAAATAGAAAGATTAGATGAGCCTGTCTTATACATAAGCTTTTCTATGTATCCTCTCCCCTCAGTAACTTCTTCATCTGGTGTTCAGGAAATGATGGTCTATACCAGTCCTTATTTTAAAGGATTATTCTTAGCCCATGGGAAAGACTTTGATTTATGGAAATTTAGGCATTATACAGGTTTGTGTGAGAGGGTCTTCCTGACCTTTCCATGTCATTTTAGTAATAACTTACTATGTAGGCTTACAAAGTAGACTCCGAGCATACTATCTAAATGAAAAATGGGAATACAATCAGGTGAGGGAATAGAATTCTTATAAATTAGTTTAGGGCTTCTCGCAGATTATTTCGTATTATCCCTTAAGAGGAGAATTTCTTTTTATGTTTTAGCTCAGATTTTATTTTTTGGACAATCCCAGGCTAGCAGAAAAGTAGCCGGGATGCTACAAAGAACACTTCTTTTTTTCTTAAACCATTTGAGAGTAAGTTGCTGGCTTGATGACCTGTCACTCCCCCAAATTTTCGAGTATCTTCCTCCAAAGCAGGAAGTTCTGCATAAACAAAATACACACATCAACAGGGTGAAGAATGCTTTGCTCTGTCTTCCCCTTCAGACCACATTAACTTTTGCCAATTGTCCCCAAGGATGTCCTTTATAACAAAAGGATGTATAACAACAGTTCAGGATCTGTCGTAAGGTCTCTTTGGTCTCCTTTAATCTGGAAGCCTTCCTTAGCCTCTTAATTTTCATATTGTGACGGCTTTGAAGATTACAGGTGAATTCCTTTATGTAATTTATCTCAATTTTGGTGTTCCTGATGTCTCTTCAGATTAGGTTTAAGTTATGGATCTTCGGCAGGGATATCACAGAAGTGATACCGCGCTCTTTTCCTATGCGGTAGCGTACAATTTTTTATCGAAGTATACTTGCTTCCCAATGCTGTGTTAGTTTCTGCTGCACAGCAAAATGAATCAGCTATACATATATGCCCTCTTTTTTGGATTTCCTTCCCAATGAGGTCACCACAGAGCACTGAGTAGAGTTCCCTGTGCTATACAGTAGGTTCTCGTTAGTTATCTATTTTATACATAGTAGTGTATATATGTCAATCCCAATTACCCATTTTATCCCACTGCCGCTTCCCCCTTTGGTATCCATACGTTTGTTCTCTACATCTATGTCTCTGTTTCTGTTTTGCAAATAAGTTCATCTGTGCCATTTTTCTATATTCCACATATAAGCGATATTATACGATATTTGTTTTACTGGTAGCATACAATTTTGATTTGTCCCATTACTGATTAGAAGTTTAGAAATTAGGAGTTTGGGATTAACATAAACACACTACTGTATATAAAATAGATAATCAGCAAAGATCTACTGTATAGCACAGGGAACTATACTCAATATTTTATAATAACTTATAAGGGAAGAGAATCTCAAATATATATATATCTGAATCACTTTGCTATACACCTGAAACTAATACAACATTGTAAATCAACTGTATTTCAAAACAAAAGAGAAAAGAAAAAAAATTGGTTTCTAGCAAGTAGACCAAATGCACAGCTGATTGGACACTAGAGCCCTTGTCAAATGACCAGGTCTGTGCTCTTGAACCAATGTCCTCATTCAGAGGCAGGGCACGGGGTCTGCTTCCAATTTCTGACTTAAGCAAAAAAAAAAAGAATTTTAATCATTCATTTGATAAAGCGGGGGGGGTCTGCCAACCTTCTCGGTAAAAATACTCTCTTTCCTTTATAATGAATAAGTAATTTGTGGGAAGTTACTCTGAAAGTATGCAAATATCTTGTTCCCACCAGATTTTCAATTTATTTATTTCTATCAATATAGATTCATAGTTTCCTATTATAAGAATGGGTTATAATCTATTATCATAATTTGTTTTGATGTTCAAATTCCCAGATGTGTCTATTGATAGACTCTTCAAGCAGGCCTCTGTGTTCTTTTGGCATGTATCCATCTTTCTTTGAATACTTCCTTACTTGTTGACATAGCAATATGTTCAAGGCTCATCTTATATTATACTTTCCCTGCACAAGCTCTGGAATCAGTCATTTCTCCAAGGAGCTCTGGTTGCTTTAAGTGGAGAGTGGGTGAATGGTGTTTAGAAACTAAGATCTGGCTACTAGGTGTGCTCATTGCTGTTGGGGTGCTAAGGGATATGTGCATGAGTATGTATGTATGTATGCATGTATACATTTACATCTATATTTTAATTTTTAAATTAAAATTTTAATGTATACATTTTAATGTATACATGTATATTTGCATGTATAAATGTACCTCTATATTTACATCTATACATTTACATCTATATTCATCTCTATATGTTCCTCTCTGTATATTGAAAAATATGTACTCAGAGGAATATCTTCCAATTTAACCCAACACCACAGGGTGTTTTTGAGTTGTTTCTCTGTTCATATGCGTACTCCTCTTTCTGATGGTGAGAAAAATGTCTCCTATTATACTAAATACATTTACTTATTTGGTCAAAATCTCTCCCCCTCCCATTCACCCCATATCTAATCTTCTGCTGCTGCCACTGCCTTTCCTCCCACATGACTGCTCTCATCACCCTACTTAAGCTTGGAAACACTGCCCTAGGCTATCTCTACTGTCGCCGCTCTCAGGCGCACTCCCCACCCCACCTGTGCTCAGACACCTAGTGCTGGACCCCAGCTCACCCTGTGTACCCTCATCTCCTACTCAGGTCACCCCACAAATGAGGGAACCCTGCTCACCTGGCTTGGGCTCTGACATTCCGCCTGGCCTGCCCCTTGTGTGTGGACACCTTTTCTACCCTAATTAAGCTCCAAGGGACGGCACAGGATGCCTCTCCTGTGGATGCCTCCTCATTCCTCTTGGCTTATGACATTCCCGCTTGTCACCATGACGCCCTATCCACTGCCTACCCCACTCCCATGCAAATTGCCTGTCTCATTTGGTGGCATCAAATGGCTTTTGTATTAGGAGGGAAAAGGAAGGAAAAGAAAGAGAAAGTGGAAGAAGAGGCTGCCGCTCAGTACGTAATTTTGTTTTACTGTAAATCCACAGAGTTGCAGGTAGTTGGTATCCAATCTGAGTCCTTAAACGTACATCTTTTACAAGTTTTTTCTCACCATAGTTTAACTTGAACATAACATACATGTGTTAAAATCTAAATAAGCTTAATTTACATTCATTAACTCAAATTACAAGAAAATAAGAAAAGTGAGCTGGAGACCTTCAAGATGGTGGAAGAGTAAGACACAGAGATCACCTTCCTCCCCACAAATACAACAGAAATACATCTACATGTGGAACAACTCCTACAGATCACCTACTGAACGCTGGCAGAAGACCTCACCCAAAGGGCAAGAAGCTCCCCACGTACCTGGGTAGGGCAAAAGAAAAAAGGAAAAGCAGAGACAAAAGAATAGGGACGGGACCTGCACCTCTGGGCGGGAGCAGTGAAGGAGGAACAGCTTTCACACACTAGGAAGGGGGTGGTGGTGGGGAAGCTTCGGAGCCGCGGAAGAGAGCACAGCAGCAGGGGCGCGGAGGGCAAAGCGGAGAGATTCCCGCACAGAGGATCGGCGCCGACCGGCGCTCACCAGCCCGAGAGGCTCGTGTGCTCACCCGCCGGGGCGGGCGGGGCTGGGAGCTGAGGCTCGGGCTTCAGTCAGATCCCAGGGAGAGGGCTGGGGTTGGCGGCGTGAACACAGCCTGCGGGGTTAGTGCACCACGGCTGGGTGGGAGGGAGTCCGGGGAAAAGTCTGGAGCTGCCGAAGAGGCAAGAGACTCTTTCTTCCCTCTTCGTTTCCTGGTGCGCGAGGAGAGGGGATTAAGAGCGCTGCTTAAAGGAGCTCCAGAGACGGGCGCGAGCCGCGACTAATAACAGCGTGGACCCCAGAGACGGGCATGAGACGCTAAGGCCGCTGCTGCCGCCACCAAGAAGCCTGTGTGCGAGCACAGGTCACTATCCACACCCCGCTTCCGCTTAACCTGTGCAGCCCGCCACTGCCAGGGTCCCGGGATCCAGGGACAACTTCCCCGGGAGAACGCACGGCGCGCCTCAGGCTGGTGCAACGTCATGCTGGTCTCTGCTGCCGCAGGCTCACCCCGAATCCGTACCCCTCCCTCCCCCCGGCCTGAGTGAGCCACAGCCCCCGAATCAGCGGCTCCTTTAACACCGTCCTGTCTGAGTGAAGAACAGACGCCCTCCGCCAACCTACACACAGAGGCGGGGCCAAATCCAAAGCTGAGTCCAAAGCTGAGACCCGGGAGTTGTGCGAACAAAGAGAAAGGGAAATCTCCCCCAGCAGCCTCAGGAGCAGCGGATTAAATCTCCACAATCAACTTGATGTACCCTGCATCTGTGGAATACCTGAATAGACAATGAATCATCCCAAATTGAGGCTGTGGCCTTTGGGAGCAATGATATATATATATATTTTTTCCCCTTTTTCTCTTTTTGTGAGTGTGTATGTGTATGCTTCTTTGTGGGATTTTTGTTTGTATAACTTTGCTTTTACCATTTGTCCTAGGGTTCTGTCTGTCCATTCTTTTTCTTTTAGTATAGTTTTTAGCACTTGTTATCATTGGTGGATTTGTTTTTTGGTTTCGTTGCTCTCTTCTTTTTTATTACTTTTAATTTCTTTATTTTTAATAATTATTTTTTATTTTGATAACTTTATTTTATTTTTTCTTACTTTCTGTCTTTTTTCTACCTTTTCTTCTGAGCCGTGTGGCTGACAGGGTCTTGGTGCTCTGGCCAGGTGTCAGGCCTGTGCCTCTGAGGTGAGAGAGTCAAGTTCAGGACATTGGTCCATCAGAGCCCTCCTGGCTCCATGTAATACCAAGTGGCAAAAGCTTTCCCAGAGAGCTCCATCTCAATGCTAAAACCCAGCTCCACTCAACAACCAGCAAGCTACAGTGCTGGACACCCTATGCCAAACAACTAGCAAGACAGGAACACAACCGAACCCATTAGCAGAGAGGCTGCCGAAAATCATAATAAGGCCACAGACACCCCAAAAAACACCAGCAGACGTGGACCTGCCCACCAGAAAGATAAGATCCAGCCTCACCCACCAGAACACAGGCACTAATCCCCTCCACCAGGAAGCCCACAGAACCCACTGAACCAACCTTAGCCACTGGGGGAAGACACCAAAAACAATGGGAACTATGAACCTGCAACTGGCAACAAGGAGACCCCAAACACAGTAAGTTAAGCAAAATGAGAAAACAGAGAAATACACAGCAGATGAAGGAACAAGGTAAAAACCGACCAGACCAAACAAATAAAGAGGAAATATGCAGTCTACCTGAAAAAGAATTCAGAGCAATGATAGTAAACGTGATCCAAAATCTTGGAAATAGAATGGAGAAAATAAAAGAAACGTTTAATAAGGACCTAGAAGAACTAAAGAGCAAATAAACAATGATGAACAACATAATAAATGAAATTAAAAATTCTCTAGAAGGAATGAATAGCAGTATAACTGAGGCAGAAGAATGGATAAGTGACCTGGAAGTTAAAATAGTGGAAATAACTACTGCAGAGCAAAATAAAGAAAAAAGAATGAAAAGAATTGAGGACTGTCTCAGAGACCTCTGCAACAACATTAAATGCAACAACATTCGATTTATAGGGGTCCCAGAAGATGAAGAGGAAAAGAAAGGGACTGAGAAAATATTTGAAGAGATTATAGTTGAAAACTTCCCTAATATGGGAAAGGAAATAGTCAATCGAGTCCGGGAAGCGCAGAGAGTCCCATACAGGATAAATCCAAGGAGAAGCATGCCGAGACACATATTAATCAAACTATCAAAAATTAAATACAAAGAAAGAAATATTAAAAACAGCAAGGAAAAAGCAACAAATAACATATAAGGGAATCCCCGTAAGGTTAATAGCTGATCTTTCAGCAGAAACTCTGCAAGTCAAAGAGAGTGGCAGGACATACTTAAAGTGATGAAAGGAAACAACCCACAACCAAGATTACTCTAGCCAGCAAGGATCTCATTCAGATTCGATGGAAAAATTAAAACCTTTACAGACAAGCAAAAGCTAAGAGAATTTAGCACCACCAAACCAGCTTTACAACAAACGCTAAAGGCAGGAAACACAAGAGAAGGAAAAGAACTATAAAAACAAACCCAAAAAACCCAAACCTCAAAAAATTAACAAAATGGTAATAGGAACATATATTGATAATTACCTTAAATGTAAATGGATTAAATGTTCCAACCAAAAGACATAGACTGCCTGAATGGTTACAAAAACAAGACTCATATAAATGCTGTCTACAAGAGACCCACTTCAGACCTAGGGACACATACAGACTGAAAGTGAGGGGATGGAAAAAGATATTCCACGCAAATGGAAATCAAAAGAAAGCTGGAGTAGCAATTCCCATAACAGACAAAATAGAATTTAAAATAAAGACTATTACAAGAACCAAAGAAGGACACTACATAATGATCAAAGGATCAATCCAAGAAGAAGATATAACAATTGTAAATATTTATGCACCCAACATAGGAACACCTCAATACATAAGGCAAATGTTAACAGCCGTAAAAGGGGAAATCGACAGTAACACAATCATAGTAGGGAACTTTAACACCCCACTTTCACCAATGGACAGCTCATCCAACATGAAAATAAATAAGGAAACACAAACTTTAAGTGATACATTAAACAAGTTGGACTTAATTGATATCTATAGGACATTCCATCCAAAAACAACAGAATACACTTGCTTCTCAAGTGCTCATGGAACATTCTCCAGGATAGATCATATCTTGGATCACATATCAAGGCTTGCTAAATTTAAAATTGAAATCATCTCAAATATCTTTTCCAACAACAATGCTATGAGACTAGATATCAATTATAGGAAAAAATCTGTAAAAAATACAAACACATGGAGGCTAAACAATATACTACTTAATAACCAAGAGATCACTGAAGAAATCAGAGAGGAAATCAAAAAATACCTAGAAACAAATGACAATGAAAGCACAACAACCCAATATGTATGGGATGCAGCAAAAGCAGTTCTAAGAGGGAAGTTTATAGCAATACAATCCTACCTCAAGAAATAAGAAACATCTGAAATAAAAAAACCTAACCTTACACCTAAGGCAGTTAGAGAAAGAAGAACAAAAAACCACCAAAGTTAGCAGAAGGAAAGAAATCATAATATCAGATCAGAAATAAATGAAAAAGAAATGAAGGAAACAATAGCAAAGATCAATAAAACTAAAAGCTGGTTGTTTGAGAAGATAAACAAAATTGATAAACCATTAGCCAGACTCATCAAGAAAAAAAGGGAGAAGTCTCAAATCAATAGAATCAGAAATGAAAAAGGAGAAGTAACAACTGACACTGCAGAAATACAAAGGATCATGAGAGATTAGTACAAGCAACTATATGCCAATAAAATGACAACCTGGAAGAAATGGACAAATTCTTAGAAGAGCACAACCTTCTGAGACTAAACCAGGAAGAAATAGAAAATATAAACAGACCAATCACAAGCACTGAAATTGAGACTGTGATTGAAAATCTTCCAATAAACAAAAATCCAGGCCAGATGGCTTCACAGGCAAATTCTATCAAACATTTAGAGAAGAGGTAACACCTATCCTTCTTAAACTCTTCCAAAATATAGCAGAGGGAGGAACACTGCCAAACACATTCTGCATGACCACCACCATAACCCTGATACCAAAACCAGACAACGATGTCACAAAGAAAGAAAACTACAGGCCAATATCACCGACGAACATAGATGCAAAAATTCTCAACAAAATACTAGCAAACAGAATCCAACCGCACACTGAAAAGAGCATACACCATGATCAAGTGGGGTGTATCCCAGGAATGCAAGGATTCTTCAGTACACGCAAATCAATCTGATACACCATATTAACAAATTGAAGGATAAAAACAATATGATCATCTCAGTAGATGTAGAAAAAGTTTTGACAAAATTCAACACCCATTTATGATAAAAACCCTCCAGAAAGTAAGCATAGAGGGAACTTACTTCAACATAATTAAGGCCATATTTGACAAACCCACAGCCAACATCATTCTCAATGCTGAAAAACTGAAACCATTTCTACAAAGATCATGAACAAGACAAGGTTGCCCACTCTCACCACTATTTTTCAACATAGTTTTGGAAGTTTTAGCCACAGCAATCAGAGAAGAAAAGGAAATAAAAGGAATCCAAATCAGAAAAGATGAAGTAAAGCTGTCACTGTTTGCAGATGACATGATACTATACATAGAGAATCCTAAAGATGCTACCAGAAAACTACTAGAGCTAATCAATGAATTTGGTAAAATAGTAGGATACACAATTAATGCACAGAAATCTCTTGCATTTCTATACATTAATGATGAAAAATCTGAAAGAGAAATTAAGGAAGCACTCCCATTTACCATTGCAAAAAAAGGAATAAAATACCTAGGAATAAACCTACCTAAGGTGACAAAAGACCTGTATGCAGAAAACTATAAGACACTGATGAAAGAACTTAAAGATGATACCAACAGATGGAGACATATACCATGTTCTTGGATATGAAGAATCAACATTGTGAAATGACTATACTACCCAAAGCAATCTGTAGATTCAATGCAATCCCTATCAAACTACCAATGGCATTTCTCACAGAACTAGAACAAAAATTTTTACAATTTCTATGGAAACACAAGAGACCCCAAATAGCAAAAACAATCTTGAGAAAGAAAAACGGAGCTGGAGGAATCAGGCTCCTGGAATTCACGCCATACTACAAAGCTACAGTAATCAAGACAGTATGGTATTGGCACAAAAACAGAAATATAGATCAATGGAGCAGGATAGAAAGCCCAGAGATAAACCCATGCACTTATGGTCACCTTGTCTTTGATAAAGGAGGCAAAAATATACAATGGAGAAATGACAGCCTCTTCAATAAGTGGTGCTGGGAAAACTGGACAGCTACATGTAAAAGAATGAAATTAGAACACTCCCTAACACCATACACAGAAATAAACTGAAAATGGATTAAAGACCAAAATGTAAGGACAGACACTATAAAACTCTTAGAGGAAAACATAGGCAGAGCACTCCATGACATAAATCACAGAAAGATCCATTTTGACCCTCCTCTTAGAGAAATGGAAATAAAAACAAAAATAAACAATGGGACCTAATGAAACTTAAAAGCTTTTGCACAGCAACGGAAACCATAAACAAGACGAAAAGACAACCCTCAGAATGGGAGAAAATATTTGCAAATCATTAGAGAAATGCAAATCAAAAGTACAATGAGGGGCTTCCCTGGTGGCGCAGTGGTTGAGAGTCCGCCTGCCGATGCAGGGGACATGGGTTTGTGCCCCGGTCCAGGAGGATCCCACATGCCGTGGAGTGGCTGGGCCCGTGAGCCATGGCCGCTGGGTCTGCGCGTCCGGAGCCTGTGCTCCACAATGGGAGA
>NW_006797758.1:1460545-1485875 GCF_000442215.2 Lipotes vexillifer | reverse complement strand
AAAAAAAAAAAAAAAAAAAAAAAAAAAATGTACAATGAGGTATCACCTCACACCAGTCAGATTGCCATCATCAGAAAATCTACAAACAATAAATGCTGGAGAGGGTGTGGAGAAAGGGGAACCCTCTTGCACTGTTGGTGGGAATGTAAATTGATGCAGCCACTATGGAGAACAGTATGGAGGTTTCTTAAAAAACTAAAAATAGAAGTACCATACGACCCAGCAATCCCACTACTTGGCATGTACCCTGAGAAAACCATAATTCAAAAAGAGCCATTTACCACAATGTTCACTGCAGCACTATTTACAATAGCCAGGACGTGGAAGCAACCTTAGTGTCCATCGACAGATGAATGAATAAGGAAGATGTGGCACATATATACGATGGCATATTACTCAGCCATAAAAAGAAGTGAAACTGAATTATTTATAGTGAGGTGGTTGGACCTAGATAGCGCCTGTCATACAGAGTGAAGTAAGTCAGAAAGAGAAAAACAAATACCGTATGCTAATACATATCTATGGAATCTAAAAAAAAAAAAAAAAAGGTTCTGAAGAACCTAGGGGCAGGACAGGAATAAAGATGCAGACGTAGAGAATGGACTTGAAGACACGGGGAGGGGGAGGGGTAAGCTGGGACGAAGTGAGAGAGTGGCATTGACTTATACATACTACCAAATGTAAAATAGATACCTAGTGGGAAGCAGCCGCATAGCACAGGGAGATCAGCTCGGTGCTTTGTGACCACCTAGAGGGGTGGGATAGGGAGGGTGGGAGGGAGACGCAAGAGGGAGGAGATATGGGGATATATGTATATGTATAGCTGATTCACTTTGTTATAAAGCAGAAACTGACACACCATTGTAAAGCAATTATACTCCAATAAAGATGTTAAGAAAAAAAGTGATGTGAAATAGAGTTATTAATAGTCAAGTGCAAGAACATATTTTTGGCAAGGTCTCAATTTTCATTTAATTCCTTTTTCAAATCACTGTTTATGCACCTATAAACATACATGTATTTTGGAGTGAGTAATAAAAACACATGTACTCTAGGGAAATCACATGATTGATCACAGAGGAATACTGTGAATTTTATTTTTCAAGAAAAAACCGTCTTGAGCATGATCTTACAAATATTTACTTAAACACCTAAAACTAAAGCAGTAAGGCAGTTTTTATTTAGGAATTTTACAATACATATTTTGCAATGTTAGGCTCTCTGCACACAAGAAATCTCTTTCACTGAACTATTTTGCAGCTGCTCAACAATGGCTTTCAAACTAGGTAAACCTAAATATCTTTGTGAAATAATGGTTTCAGTGTTTGGTTAATTTTTCTTAAAATAAAGCTCTTACTTAATAGCAAACTGGCAGTCATTAAATGTCAGTTTAAGGTTAAATATCGTGTGAGGATAGGTGGGGGTCAGCGTCTCCTTTCCGCTCACACAAAAATCTATTCTGAGCAAACTCACCGAAGGTCTGGAAATGAAAGGGTTTGACATGGTTGTAAAGTAGAGCCACAGAAGATTGACTGCAGATTTGCTTTCTAAGAACTCACATCTTATTCCCCTCATTTTCAAATTAAACACCATTGAGAACTGCTGTGCGGCTGTAAAACCCTGCTTTTCTGGCAGGAAGACTCGTGCTCACCAGCTTTCTGTCAGGCAGGAGCTACATAAAACCTCACTAAAGCAGCTTTTCCTTGCTCCTCAGGCTATTTTTATGTCCCCTATGGGATGCTGTTGTCTACAAGTCTAGATGCAATCTCCTTGCCATCACCACCAACCTGCACCCAAGACTCTCTTTGGAAACCCTAGTTATTTATAATTTCATAATTATTTTCCCTCACCTCTTCTCTAATCAAGTTACAGCTCACACATTGCTTACAATAGTGATGGGTACCAGGAGAGTTGGAGCGGGGAAAGGCATAGTCTCTGTCCTATAATTCACCATTTAATGCAGAGAGAGCGCCGACACGCATGCTTCGAGGGGGGACAATAGCAGGAAAGGTAATGGTGTTAGATTTTAGTTTGAGTGAACATTTTTATGGCCAGGTACAATAATTGCAAGTTCTGAGGCAGGAATTATAAATGAAACTTTACTTATTACATGCTATTTTTTTTTTTTTTTACTTATAGGAAAAGCTAACGAACTGTTAAATAAGAATATTTTTTCCTCCATTGACAAAATGTTTTTTATAATGAAAAACATTTGTGGAAAGCTTTGGTGTTTCATATGACTGAAAGATGACAAAATAGCAATGATGGCTGATTTTAGTTACTATTGAGTGTGCCCAAGTGTTCTTTTGATAGTCTGGTTAATGTTTAGATGATACTAAAATAAATGTACACAAAATTCATAATTTATTACATACTTATTTCATAAGATTTGCCTTTATGTTCATTTCAGCAAACCACTAAAAATTACTAAAATTCATAGTTAATATTTTCATTAATAATTAATAAAAATAGTTAATTGTTTTCTTGTCACAATAATGACTTACAACACAAATAAATACTACTGTATTAGTGTGCTAAATTTGAAAATATTTTTATTAAGCATAAATCAATTTTTTCAAAAAGTTATTTTGTCCTAAAATATTTAAAATTACTAAAAATTATCTGTTATAATAGATGGATAACTAAAACTTTATAATTAATAAAAACAAAAAACTTGCATCAACATTTAAATAAAGCCAAAATTTAATTTATTTTTAAAAAATTTAAATGGTATCAAATATTTTAAATTCTAGTATACAGTTGTATGTAGTTGTTCATGTAAAGAAATTGTATCATACTTTGTGCATTCTATACCTATGAAGATAGAATTTTTATAAATAAATGAATTTAAGAAAATATGAACTTTTTAACTTTGCAAAAAGCTTCTAGTCCCTCTTGCTAATTGTTGCAAATGTCATGCTAAATTACAGATACTTCCACAACTACAAATTAGGTTAGTAATTGAAGCAAGAAAAGGGACTTGGCAGTTCTGGAAAATGATACTTGGTTATGCAGGACTCCATTGAGAGCATATGCAAACTGAGAGTAAGTGCTTGACAAGTGAATTTGTCTTGCCTTTTACCAAAGCACGTCTTGCCCCTGTGCTCTAAGCAGTGTTCGTATCACACATTGGCAGCACCCAAACCCAAATCCCTTATGGTACTCACCAGTGGTCAAAAGCATGATGGGAAAAACTGGGTAAAGAATATCTTTAGGGCCTGATCAGCGTTAGTCATAAAAATAGATGTTTAGGTTAGGGGTTTTCCTCTGCCAGTACTGACCCCTGGCCTCTGAATGACAGAGGTATCCATGTGTTGTTTAGTGAATGGAGTGTGTGTGTGTGTGTGTGTGTGTGTGTGTGTGTGTGTGTGTATGTGTAGCATCTGAAGCTTAAGGTCCTAGACAAGGAGTTTTCTTGCCCATGTCTTAAGTAGTCTAGCAAGTTGGGAAATGGAAGCATCAATTAAATTGAGATAGAACTTTGTAGAGAGGATGGGAAGTGAACCTAGCCTTAGAGAATATATAGGGTTTAGACAGCAGAAGTGAAGAGGAAAAGAGCATTCTGGGCAGAAGTAACAACATAAATACTCGAACAAATTTATTGTGACAAATAAATTTGTCTGCCAGACTAGATGGGAGAATTTCCTTTGTAGGAAAGAAATGGCATGAGCTCATGAAAACAGAGACTACATGAAAAAAGAAAGGAATTTGATTTTATCTATTAAGTCATTGGTTCATGTCCTAGTGGTGACATGCTAATAGTGGTGTTTGGGGGAAAATAATAACTGGAAGTACAAAAGATACTGACAAAAGAAGCAGCTTGAAAAATAGAGAACAGTTAGTAGAAACTTGAAAAATAGAGAACAGTTAGAAATCTCCTACAATAAATCGAATTAGGTTTGATAAAAGGCTAGGGGAGAATGCTGGCTAGCAATGCAGCTGCAGAACAGAGGATAAATCTTAGGACTGTCATAGGAAAGGAATAAACAGAGTTCGGTGTGTTCTTATTTTCTTTCAAATCCTAATATTAAAATTAAAAAGTTTAGTGAAGTCCCTTTAATTGAAGACCTAGTAAGTTCATGAAAATTTCCAATTCTCATGTTTAAATTGAGTACAGAGGAGATGTGTGCATAGGTGGAGAGGGGAGGGTTGATTAAAGCAAGGGAAGATGAGAGAAACTTCTTTTTCACATCTCTCAATGGATTTCTTAAGTAATTCCACTGCCTCAGTTTTTTGCCAGCTTTCCTAAATCTTCTGTTTGTGCTGTCATGTTTTTCATGTTATTTGGCCTTCAGGACAAAGCTAAAAGGTACAGAAAGCAAATTTGAAGAGGGTAATTTAATAGGGTTGGGAATAAAAGCTATTGTAAACCAGTTTTTTGGCCAAAAGATAGAAGGAGAAAATATTTTATCATTAAGGTAAAATGATCAGGAATTTGAAATAATAAACTTTTGCTATCTTTCTAATTTTTTTTTTTTTTTCTGTACACAGGCCTCTCACTATTGTGGCCTCTCCCATTGCGGAGCACAGGCTCCGGACGTGCAGGCTCAGTGGCCATGGCTTACGGGCCCAGCCGCTCTGTGGCATGTGGGATCCTCCCGGACCAGGCACGAATCCGTGTCCCCTGCATCATCAGGCGGACTCTCAACCACGGCGCCACCAGGGAAGCCCTGTTTGTAGATTTTTTGATGATGGCCATTCTGACTGGTTTGAGGTGATACCTCATGGTAGTTATGATTTTGCATTTCTCTAATGATTAGTGATGTTGAGCATTGTTTTATGTGTTTGTTGGCAATCTGTATATCCTCTTTGGATATACAGTGTCTATTTAGGTCTTCTGCCCATTTTTGGATTGGGTTGTTTGTCTTTTTGATATTGAGTTGAATGAGCTGTTTGTAAATTTTGGAGGTTAATCCTTTGTCAGTTGCTTGATTTGAAAATATTTTCTCCCATTCTGAGGGTTGTCTTTTGGTCTTGTTTGTGGTTTCCTTTGCTGTGCAAAAGCTTTTAAGTTTCATTAGGTCCCATTTGTTTGTTTTTGTTTTTATTTCCATTCCTCTAGAAGGTGGGTCAAAAAGGATCTTGCTGTGATTTATGTCATAGAGTGTTCTACCTATGTTTTCCTCTAAGAGGTTGATAGTGTCTGGCCTTACATTTAGGTCTTTAATCCATTTTGAGTTTATTTTTGTGAACGGTGTTAGGGAGTGTTCTAATTTCATTCTTCTACATGTAGCTGTCCAGTTTTGCCAGCACCACTTATTGAAGAGGATGTCTTTCTTCATTTTATTTTCTTGCCTCCTTTATCAAAGATAAGATGACCATATGTGTGTGGATTTATATCTGGGCTATCTATCCTGTTCCATTGATTTATATTTCTGTTTTTGTGCCAGTACCATACTGTCTTGATTACTGCAGCTTTGTAGTATAGTCTGAAGCCCAGGAGCCTGATTCCTCCAGCTCTGTTTTTCTTTCTCAGGATTGCTTTGGTATTTGGGGTCTATTGTGTTTCCATACAAATTGTAAATTTTTTGTTCTAATTCTGTGAAAATGCCATTGGTAGTTTGATAGAGATTGCACTGAATCTGTAGATTTCTTTGGGTAGTATAGTCATTTTCACAATGTTGATTCTTCCAAACCAAGATATGGAATATCTCTCCATCTGTTTGTATCATCTTTAAGTTCTTTCATCAGTGTCTTATAGTTTTCTGCATACAGGTCTTTTGTCTCCTTAGGTAGGTTTATTCCTAGGTATTTTATTCTTTTTTCTTGCAGTGGTAAATGGGACTGTTTCCTTAATTGCCCTTCCAGATTTTTCATCATTAATTATAGGAATGCAAGAGATTTCTGTGCATTAATTTTGGATCCTGCTACTTTACCAAATTCATTGATTAGCACTAGTAGTTTTCTGGTAGCATCTTTAGGATTCTCTATGTATAGTATCATGTCATATGCAAACAGTGACAGTTTTACTTCTTCTTTTCGAATTGGATTCCTTTTATTTCTTTTTCCTCTCTGATTGCTGGGGCTAAAACTTCCAAAACTATGTTGTTAATAGTGGTGAGAGTGGGCAACCTTGTCTTGTTCCTAATCTTAGTGGAAATTGTTTCAGTTTTTCACCATTGAGAATGATGTTGGCTACGGGTTTGTCATATATTGCCTTTATTATGTTGAGGTAAGTTCCCTCTATGCCTACTTTCTGGAGGGTATTTTATCGTAAATCTGTGTTGAATTTTGTCAAAAACGTTTACTGCATCT
Source organism: Lipotes vexillifer (assembly GCF_000442215.2). NCBI lineage: Eukaryota > Metazoa > Chordata > Mammalia > Artiodactyla > Lipotidae > Lipotes > Lipotes vexillifer. The sequence continues at coordinate 1,479,620 of NW_006797758.1, read as the reverse complement.
ATTGAGATGATCATGTAGCTTTTATCCATCAGTTTGTTAATATGGTGTATCAGATTGACTGATTTGCGTGTACTGAAGAATCCTTGCATTCCTGGGATAAACCCCACTTGATCATGGTGTATGATCCCTTTAATGCACTGTTGGATTCTGTTTGCTAGTATTTTGTTGAGGATTTTTGCATCTATGTTCATCAGTGATATTGGCCTGTAGTTTTCTTTCTTTGTGACATTTTTGTCTGGTTTTGGTATCAGGGTGATGGTGGCCTCATAGAATGAGTTTGGGAGTGTTCCTCCCTCTGCTATATTTTGGAAGAGTTTGAGAAGGATAGGTGTTGGCTCTTCTCTAAATGTTTGATAGAATTCGCCTGTGAAGTCATCTGGTCCTGGACTTTTGTTTGTTGGAAGTTTTTTAATCCCAGTCTCAATTTCAGTGCTTGTGATTGGTCTGTTCATATTTTCTATTTCTTCCTGGTTCAGTCTTGGAAGGTTGTGCTTTTCTAAGAATTTGTCCATTTCTTCCAGGTTGTCCATTTTATTGGCATATAGTTGCTTGTAATAATCTCTCATGCTCCTTTGTATTTCTCCAGTGTCAGTTGTTACTTCTTCTTTTTTGTTTCTAGTTCTATTGATTTGAGTCTTCCCCCTCCTTTTCTTGATGAGTCTGGCTAATGGTTTGTCAATTTTGTTTATCTTCTCAAAGAACCAGCTTTTTGTTCTATTGATCTTTGTTATAGTTTCCTTCATTTCTTTTTCATTTATTTCTGATCTGTTATTTATGATTTCTTTCTTTCTGCTAACTTTGGGGTTTTTTTGTTGTTTCTCTAATTACTTTAGTTGTAAGGTTAGGTTGTTTATTTGAGATGTTTCTTGTTTCTTGAGGTAGGATTGTATTGTTATAAACTTCCTTCTTAGAACTGCTTTTGCTGCATCCCATAGGTTTTGGGTCGTAATGTTTTCACTGTCATTTGTTTCTAGGTAGCTTTTGATTTCCTCAGTGATCTCTTGCTTATTAAGTTGTGTATTGTTTAGCCTCCATATGTTTGTATTTTTTACAGATTTTTTTTCCTGTAATTGATATCCAGTCTCATAGCATTGTGGTTAGAAAAGATACTTGATACAGTTTCAATTCTCTTAAATTTACCAAGGCTTGATTTGTGACCCAAGATATGATCTGTCCTGGAGAATGTTCCATGAGAAGTTGAGAAGTAAGTGTATTCTGTTGTTTTTGGATGGAATGTCCTATAAATATCAATTAAATCCATCTTGTTTAATGTATCATTTAAAGCTTGTGTTTCCTTACTTATTTTCATTTTGGATGAGCTGTCTATTGGAGAAAGTAGGGTGTTAAAGTCACCTACTATGATTTTGTTACTGTTGATTTCCCTTTTTATGGCTGTTGGCATTTGCCTTATGTGTTGAGATGCTCCTATGTTGGGTGCATAAATATTTAAATTGTTATATCTTCTTTTTGGATTGATCCTTTGATCATTATATAGTGTCCTTCTTTGTCTCTTGTAATAATCCTTATTTTAAAGTCTATTTTGTCTGATATGAGAAATGCTACTCCCCCATTCTTTTGATTTGCATTTACATGGAATATCCTTTTCCATCCCCTCACTTTCAGTCTGTATGTGTTCCTAGGTCTGGAGTGGGTCTCTCTTAGACAGCATATTTATTTTGTTTATATATTATATACAAAATGTATTATTTTGTATCCATTCAGCCAGTCTATGTCTTTTGGTTGGAGGATTTAATCCATTTACATTTAAGGTAGTTATCGATATGCATGTTCCTATTACCATTTTCTTAATTGTTTTGGGTTTGTTATTATAGGTCTTTTTTTTCTCTTGTGTTTCCTGCCTAGACATTCCTTTAGCATTTGTTGTAAAGCTGGTTTGGTCGTACTCAATTTTCTTAGCTTTTGCTTGTCTGTAAAAGTTTTGATTTCCCCATCAAATCTGAATGAGATCTTTGCTAGGTAGAGTAATCTTGGTTGTAGGTTTTTCCCTTTCATCACTTTAAATATGCCCTGCCACTCTCTCCTGGATTGCAGAATTTCTGCTAAAAGATCAGCTGTTAACCTTATGGGGATTCCCTTGTGTGTTATTTTTCCCTTGCTGCTTTTAATATTTTTTCTTTATATGTAATTTTTTATAGTTTGATTAATATGTGTCTTGGCATGTTTCTCCTTGGATTTATCCTGTATGGGACTCTCTGTGCTTTCTGGACTTAATTGATTATTTCCTTTTCCATATTAGGAATTTTTCAACTATAATCTCTTCAAATATTTTCTCAGTCCCTTTTTTTTTCTCTTCTTATGGAGCCCCTATAATTCAAATGTTGGTGTGTTTAAAGTTGCCCCGGAGGTCTGTGAGACTGTCCTCAATTCTTTTCATTTTATTTTTCTTTATTCTGCTCTGCGGTAGTTATTTCCACTATTTTATCTTCCAGGTCACTTATCTGTTCTTCTGCCTCAGTTATTCTGCTATTGATCCCTTCCAGAGAATTTTAAATTTCATTTGTGTTGTTCATCATTGTCTTTTTGCTCTTTAGCTCTTCTAGGTCCTTGTTAAACATTTCTTGTATTTACTCCATTCTATTTCCAAGATTTTGGATCATTTTTACTATCATTACTCTGAATTCTTTTTCAAGTAGACTGCCTATTTCCTCTTCATTTGTTTGGTTTGCTCTGTTTTTACCTTGCTCCTTCATCTTTTGTGAGTTTCTCTGTCTTCTCATTTTGCTTGACTTACTGTTTTTGGGATCTCCTTTTTGCAGGCTACAGGTTAGTAGTTCCCGTTGTTTTTGGTGTCTGTCCCCAGTGGCTAAGGTTGGTTCAGTGGGTTGTGTAGGCTTCCTGGTGGAGGGGACTAGTGCCTGTGTTCTGGTGGATGAGGCTGGATCTTGTCTTTCTGGTGGGCAGGTCCACGTCTGGTGGTGTGTTTTGCGGTGTCTGTGTATTATGATTTTAGGTCGCCTCTCTGCTAATGGGTGCAGTTGTGTTCCTGTCTTGCTAGTTGTTTGGCATGGGGTGTCTTGTACTGTAGCTTGCTGATTGTTGAGTGGAGCTGGGTCTTAGCATTGAGATGGCGATCTCTGGGAGAGCTTTTGCCATTTGATAGTACATGGAGCCAGGAGGGCTCTGGTGGACCATTGTTTTGAACTCAGGTCTCCCACCTCAGAGACACAGGCCTGACACCTGGCCACAGCACCAAGACCCTGTCAGCCACAGTGCTCAGAGGGAGAAAACAAGAAAGAAAGAAAGAATAAAATAAAATAAAATAAAGTTATTGAAAAAAAATTAAAAGTAATAAAAAAAGAAAGAAGGAAAGAAGAGAGCAACCAAACCAAAAAACAAATCCACCAATGATAACAAACGCTAAAAAGCTATACTAAAAAAAAAAACCCGAAATGGACAGATAGCACCCTAGGACAAATGGTAAAAGCAAAGCTATACAGACAAAATCACAGAAACTCCACCGCCTCAATTTGGGATGATTCGTTGTCTATTCAGGTGTTCCACAGATGCAGGTACATCAAGTTGATTGTGGAGATTTAATCCGCTGTTCCTGAGGCTGCTGGGAGAGATTTCCCTTTCTCTTCTTTGTTCGCACAGCTCACAGGGGCTCAGCTTTGGATTTGGCCCTGCCTCTGCGTGTAGGTCGCTGGAGGGCGTCTGTTCTTCGCTCAGACAGGACGGGGTTAAAGGAGCCGCTGATTTGGGGGCTCTGGCTCACTCAGGCCGGGGGAGGGAGGGGTATGGATGCGGGGCGAGCCTGCGGCAGCAGAGTCTGGTGTGACGTTGCACCAGCCTGAGGCACGCCGTGCATTCTCCCAGGGAAGTTGTCCCTGGATCCTGGGACCCTGGCACTGGCGGGCTGCACAGGCTCCAGGGAGGGGAGGTGTGGAGAGTGTCCTGTGCTCGCACACAGGCTTCTTGGTGGCAGCAGCAGCAGCCTTAGCGTCTCATGCCCGTCTCTGGGGTTCGTGCTTTTAGCCACGGCTCGCGCCCGTCTCTGGAGCTCCTTTAAGCAGCGCTCTTAATCCCCTCTCCTTGCGCACCAGGAAACAAAGAGGGAGGAAAAAGTCTCTTTAAGGAGGGAAGAAAAAGTCTCTTGTCTCTCCGGCAGGTCCAGACTTTTTCCCAGACTCCCTCCTGGCCAGCCGTGGCGCACTAACCCCCTGCAGGCTGTGTTCACGCCGCCAACCCCAGTCCTCTCCCTGCGCTCCGACCGAAGCCCGAGCCTCAGCTCCCAGCCCCGCCCGCCCCGGCAGGTGAGCAGACAAGCCTCTCGGGCTTGTGAGTGCTGGTCCGCACCGATCCTCTGTGCGGGAATCTCTCCGCTTTGCCCTCCGCACCCCGGTGGCTGTGCTCTCTTCCGCGGCTCTGAAGCTTCCGCCCTCCGCCACCTGCAGTCTCTGCCCGCGAAGGGGCTTCCTAGTGTGTGGAAACCTTTCCTCCTTCACAGCTCCCTCCCACTGGTGCAGGTCCCATCCCTATTCTTTTGTCTCTGTTTTTCCTTTTTTCTTTTGCCCTACCCAGGTACGTGGGGAGCTTCTTGCCCTTTGGGAGGTCTGGGGTCTTCTGACAGCTTTCAGTAGGTGTTCTGTAGGAGTTGTTCCACGTGTAGATGTATTTCTGATGTATTTGTGGGGAGGAAGGTGATCTCCACGTCTTACTCCTCTGCCATGTTGAAGGTCTTTCGTAAAATTTTTTTTTAATAGATCTTTACTGGAGTACAATTGCTTCGCAATACTGTGTTAGTTTCTGTTGTACAACAAAGCGAATCAGCCATATGCATACACATGTCCCCATATCCCCTCCCTCTTGAGCCTCCCTCGCATCATCCCTATCCCACCCCTTTAGGTCATTGCAAAGCACCGAGCCAATCTCCATGTGCTATGCTGCTGCTTCCCACCAGCTAGCTATTTTACATTCAATAGTGTATATATGTCAATGCTACTCTCACTTCACCCCAGCTTTGCCCTCCCACCCCACTGATGAGTGGATAAAGATGTGGCACGTATATACAATGGAATATTACTCAACCATTAAAAGAAATGAAATTGAGTTATTTGTAGTGGGGTGGATGGACCTAGAGTCTGTCATACAGAGTGAAGTAAGTCAGAAAGAGCAAAACAAATATCATATGCTAACGCATATATATGGAATGTAAAAAAAAAAGGTACTGTAAAATATTTTTAATCAAACTCTGTAGTGGTTTTTTTTTTTTTTTTTTTTGTGGTATGCGGGCCTCTCACTGTTGTGGCCTCTCCTATTGTGGAGCACAGGCTCCAGACGTGCAGGCTCAGCATCCATGGCTCACGGGCCCAGCCGCTCCGCGGCATGTGGGATCTTTCGGGACCGGGGCACGAACCCACGTCCCCTGCATCGGCAGGCGGACTCTCAACCACTGCGCCACCAGGGAAGCCCTGTAGTGCTTTTTGATATCATTGCCTTTGCTATCACTAGACCAACATTTTGAACCATCTGGTTTTTTTCTTGCCACTTAATCTTGCTGTCTAGTGTGAGATATTTCAATTTCTGTATCTGTGTATGGTGCTGTCACTAGAAATTTTATTTTGAGTCCCAGCTTTAGAACGTTTGTTTTTTTATTCATCCTGAGTGTGCATATATGTGAACTCTGTTGCTTTTCAATAGCTCTTTTAAAAGGCTTGTTTAAAATGACAACTGCTGCAGAAACAGCTGGGTGTTCACCAAAAATGTATGCTTTACCTTGCACTGTTTAGAATCATCTCTAGAAAGTAGCTACCTAGCCCAAATTATATTTTCCAAGCTCCTCCCAACTAGATGGTACCATGTGACTAGTTCTTGCCAGTGAAATATTAGCAGGAGCAATGGTGTGTCACTTCTGGTATTGGAAGAGCCTTTACCACAGTCTCTTTCCTCAGTTGTGGACTTGTCAGCAAACTTTTATGTAAGGGGCCAGTTAGTAATATTTTAGGCTTCTTTAGCTATATGGTCTCTATAGCAACTACTCAATCCTGCTGTTGTATTATGAAAGCAAACATGGACAGCACATCTATGTAAGGGCATGGCTGTGTTCTGTGGGCTCAACTCTGCTGACCCCTGTTCCAGAGGTCTGTGGAAACATCAAATAGAGGGAATTTGGAAGCCTGAATCACTGTTGGAGGAAAACCTCTCTGGCCATCTGGGAATAACTTCAGTTTGTTATTAATCTAGCAAAAACCAAACTCTCATTGTGTTAAACGATGAAAATTTGGGGATTTGTGAATTTATTGGGTGGGCCAAAAAGTGTCTTCAGTTTTTTTTTTTTTTTTTTTTTTTTTTTTGTTGTGGTACGTGGGCCTCTCACGGTTGTGGCCTCTTCTGTTGCAGAGCACAGGCTCCAGACGCGCAGGCTCAGTGGCCATGGCTCACGGATCCAGCCGCTCCGCGGCATGTGGGATCTTCCCGGACCGGGGCACGAACCCGTGTCCCCTGCATCAGCAGGCGGACTCTCAACCACTGTGCCACCAGGGAAGCCCTGTCTTCAGCTTTTTAAGTAAAAATAAAGGACACATTTTTCATTTTCACCAAGAACTTTATTGAACAACCCAATATTTGTTATAGAATCAAGCAGTGACCTAACTAATATCAAAATCTGACACAAGACTTGGAGATATCCTTGTAGAACTGATTACTAGATGTGCATCATATTTATTGCAAGCTTTAAAAAATTTTATTGAAGTATAGTTGATTTACAATATTATTGAGTGGGCCAAAAGTTTCGTTCATTTTTTCCCATAAGCTGGCTCTAGTAGCACTTAGTTGTCTTTAACTTCATTCAGAACAATTTTGTTAGATTGTATGTGATAACTGTCATATCAGCCTGCATTTTAAAAAAGACATCAAAATTGGTGAATTTTTGTGTAGCCATTTTAATATTAAAGATGAAAAAATAGCAACGTTTTCGGCATATTATGCTTTATTATTTCAAGAAAGGTAAAAACGCAACTGAAATGCAAGAAAAGATTTGTGCAGTGTATGGAGAAGGTGCTGTGACTGATAGAACATGTCACAGCGGTTTGCAGAGTTTCATGGTGGAGATTTCTTGCTGGACGATGCTCCATGGTTGGGTAGACCTCTTGAAGTTGATAGCGATCAAATCGAAACAATAATTGAGAACAGTCAATGTTATACCACGTGAGAGATAGCCGACATACTCAAAATATCCAAATCAAGGGTTGAAAATCATTTGCACCAGCTTGGTTATGTGAATCACTTTGATGTTTGGGTTCCACATAAGTTAAGCGAAAGAAACCTCCTTGACCGTATTTCTGCATGTGATTCTCTACTGAAATGTAATGATAAACGTTCGATTTTTAAAACAAAGTGTGACAGGCGATGCAAAGTGGATACTGTACAAAAATGTGGAACAGAAGAGATCGTGGGGCAAGTGAAGTGAACCACCACCAAGCACACCAAAGACCAGTCTTCATCCTAAAAGGTGATGTTGTATATACGGTGGGATTGGAAGGGAGTCCTCTATAATGAGCTCCTTCCGGAAAACCAAATGATGAATTCCAACAAGTACTGCTCCCAATTAGACCAACTGAAAGTGGCACCCAACGAAAAGCTTTCAGAATTAGTCAACAGAAAACGCATAATCTTCCATCAGGATGATGCAAGACCTCATGTTTCTTTGATAACTAGGCAAAAACTGTTACAGCTTGGCTGGAAAATTCTGATTCATCTGCCATATTCACCAGACATTGCACATTTGGATTTCCATTTATTTCGGTCTTTACAAAATTCTCTTAATAGAAAAAATTTCCATTCCCTGGAATACTGTAAAAGGCACCTGGAACTGTTCTTTGCTCACAAAGATAAAAAGTTTTGGGAAGATGGAATTATGCAGTTGCCTGAAAAATGGCAGAAGGTAGTGGAACAAAAGGGTGACTACATTGTTCAATAAAGTTCTTGGTGAAAATGAAAAGTGTGTCTTTTATTTTTACTTAGAAAACTGAAGACACTTTTGGCCCACCCAGTATATAAGTTCGGATGTACAACATAGTGATTCACAAGTTTTAAAGGTTATACTCTACTTATAGTTATTTGCAAATATTGGTTATCTCCCCTGTGCTGTACAATATATCCTTGTAGCTTATTTATTTTACACATAGTAGTTTGTACCTCTTAATTCCCTACCCCACTTTCCCCTTCCCCTTCCCTCTCCTGACTGATAACCACTCATTTGTTTTCTATATCTGTGAGTCTGTTTCTTTTTTGTTATATTTGCTAGTTTGTTTTATTTTTTAGATTCCACATACAAGTGACATCTTACAGTATTTGTCTTTCTCTGTCTGATTTATTTTACTAAGCATAATACCCTCCAAGTTCATTCATGTTGTTGTAAATGGCAAAATTTTATTCTTTTTATATTTTAATCTATATATACACCACATCTTCTTTATTCACTCATCTATTGATAGACACTTAGGTTACTTCCATATCTTGGCAATTGTAAATAATGCTGCTATGAACATTGGGGTACATGTATCTTTTTCAATTAGCATTTTTGTTTTCTTCAGATATATACCCAGGAGTGGAATCGCTGGATCATATGGTAGTTCTATTTTTAGTTTTTTGAGAAACCTCCATACTGTTTTCCACAGTGGCTGCACCAATTTACATTCCCACCAGCTGTGTATGAGAGTTTTCTTTTCTCCACATCCTTGCAAAAATTTGTAATCTATAGTCTTTTTGATGATAGTCATTCTGACAGGTGTGAAGTGACATCTCGTTGTGGTTTTGATTTGCATTTGTCTGATGACTAGCAATGTTGAGCATCTTTTCGTGTGCCTGTTGGCCATCTGTATGCCTTCTTTGAAAAATGTGTATTCAGTTCTTCTGTCCACTTTTTAATTGGGATTTTTTTGATATTGAGTTGAATGAGCTGTTTATATATTTTGGTTACTACCTCCTTATCAATCATTTCATTTGCAAATATTTTCTCCTGCTCAATAGGTTGTATTTTCGTTTTGTTGATGGTTTCCTTTGCACTGCAAATGCTTTTAGGTTTAATTAGGTCCCATTTGTTTATATTTGCTTTTATTTCCTTTGCCTTAGGAGACAGATTTTTAAAAAATAAAACTGCGATTTATGTCAAAGAGTGTTTTGCCTATGTTTTCTTTTAAGAGTTTTATAGTTTTATAGTTTCCGGTCTTTAATCAATTTTGAGTTTATTTTTGTATATGGTGTGAGAAAATGTTCTAGTTTCATTGTTTCACATGTAGCTGTCCAATGCTTTTTTTTTTTTTTTTGAGGTACGCAGGCCTCTCACTGTTGTGGCCTCTCCCGCTGTGGAGCGCAGGCTCCGAACGCGCAGGCTCAGCAGCCATGGCTCACGGGCCCAGCCGCTCTGCGACATGTGGGATCTTCCCGGACTGGGGCACGAACCCGTGTCTCCTGCATCGGCAGGCAGACTCTCAACCACTGCGCCACCAGGGAAGCCCCCAATGCTTTTTTTCTTTTTTTTTTTTTTAACACAGATTCTACCAGATGGCCATTATAAGCACTCAAGAATAGAAGGTTGTTTCAGGCTAGTATGCTTTCTCCAAATAATACTTTCACTGTTCAAAATAATGTAAATGTCAGTGTATTCTGTAATGTAATAGATTTTGTTAAAACTCAAATATAAGGTGACTCCTTTTCTGGGGAATAATTTTAGGGAAAAAAATTCACTCTATATTTCAGTGGATATGACTGATTACTTTCACAGATTTTTTTGGTACTGAGCTCTGGGAACTAAAAATGCAATGTCAGGGAGAATTGTATCAAAGTCTGGGTGAAATTAAATCATTTCTCTTTCTTGATGAAATTCTGTGCTTTATAGTGAAAGAACCTAAACTTTGAATTTGGATAGACTGTGGTTGAATATTGGGTCCATCTTTAGAAAACTTATCCAGCTTCTCTTAGCCTAAGTTTTTACCTAAAAGTGGATGACCTAACTTCAGGGAAATGCTTTGAATATTAAAGGAGGTACTGTGCACATAGTGCTTAGCTGACCTTCAATTTCACAAAACAGACAAAATAGACCCATTCTCTTATTCTCCACCTGAACTAGGTAACTTACCTTGCTATAGATGATGCTGTAGTTAAGCAGATATAATCAAAAAAAATTTTTTTAATCTGCCCATCAAAAGACGACATTAATGAAATTATACGATGAGCTACAAAATAAACGAAAATATTTTCAATAAAGAAAGGAGCCACAGACTGAGGGAAAATATTCACAATTCATATATTTGACAAAAATATTTTATATCCAGAATACAAAAATAACTCCTATAATGAATGATAATAGGAAAAAGAAAACAATGAGAAATGGGCAAAGACTTGAATAGACCCTTCACAAAATAAATGATACAAATGGTCAATAAACACATGGAAAAGTTCTCAGTGAGATGTCACTAAACACCCACAAGAGTGAGTAAGATTAAAAAGACTGAAATCACCAAGTGTTGTTGAGACTATGGTACAAATGAAAGTCATCCCTGGCTGGTGAGAATGTAGAATGGTATGTGTTTTGAAAAACTTAGCAGTAAAAAGGAGTAGACTACGGATACATGCAGTGGCATAAAGAAATCCCACAAACATACTGCTGTGCCCAAAAAATCATACACCAAGGAGTTCAAATGTGCGATTTAATTTATATGAAGTTCTTGAGCAGGCAAAACTAACTTATTGGAACAGAAGTCACAACAGTGTTTTCCTCCGGTGGGAGGGAATGAGTGGAAAAGGGCCAAGGAAACAGTTTTAGGTAAATGTTCCATTCCTTGATGGGTGTATTGGTTATATGAGTACAAAAAATTCCTCAGAACTCACCAGACTGCAATCTTTTACCTGTGTTTTTTGGTATCTGTAAATATTCCTGAAAAAGTATATTGAGAAAAGAAAATTAAATTAGTTGAGCTCTGTCTGCTCTCCATCAGCATTAATTTAACAAATAGTGGAGATACTTACAATCTTGTACAGAATATCATTTCAAGTTTGATTCACTGATGGCATTCTAAATTTGTTCTTTTCCTCCTAAATGCATTTTATTGCCATCCTTTCATTACATTGCTACCTTCGTTTATGATTAGATTAACTGATTCCCAATAAAGTCTACAACTGCATCTTTTTGCTTTAAACCACATTAATTTTCATTATTTAAAATACCATAATATTATAATACAATACATAATAAATATATATTTAATGTTTTCATTATCTTTTAAAATTTCTCTTTTTGAAATGAAGTATTTCCTAAATTGTATGAAAATTTACAGTTGTCTCCAAATCATTATCCAATATGCAATCATATGTAGTTTACAGATCTGATATTAAAAGAAGGAAAGTAGCAGAAATGAGTAGATTAGTTAAGAACAATAACCTTCAAATCTATATTCCCCAGAGATGATGAAGATGACTGGGAAAGGATCCCTACTTTTAGCCACTTAGAGTAATTTTATGCTGTTTATTTCATATGCCTAAGAGAAGACCTAAATTTCATTTTTTGAAACCCAGATTTCTGGTTTATTTGATGACGATTGCAAACATATTACAAATTAAGAACTAGGTATACCCTCATTCAAGATTTTACCTCATGGACTTTTGAATGGTATCTTGGTACCTCTAAGCACAGGCTTGTCTGTCAACCATGCATCATGCATAGAAGACACCCAGTCAACATGTAGTGAATGAAGAAAAGAGTAAATATTTTTTCCAGTTCCTTGTAACCCTAACCCTCTTAGTACCCATACACTTCTTGGGCCAGCATTACTCGTGGTGAAGTGATACACTTTCTTAAACCATCATTTAGAAATGACACAATGTAGGGGAAACATAGCTCAGTTATTCTGTCTCTGTCTTAGCTGGTCTTCTGCACTGCTCACTTGCTGAGAATGAGAGAAAATAATAATTTTTAGTCTAAATAGGTTTAAAATGACCTGGTGCAACAATTTAGAAAGTATCTTTAGGAAAGAGATTCAAAACACTTAATGATTAGCATAGCACAGACACCAACTAATCAGAGGGGCCCCTTGAAGCAGTGGAAGAGATGCTAGTCCTCAAGAGTCAGTGCAACCGAAAGAAGGGAGGGGCCAGCTGGACACCTGACCTCTCTTTAGATAGTTTTCAGTGTCTTCAGGTAAGAGTATTTAGGCTGTCAGATTTCTATCACCATCCTCCTGCTCCTCAGGAGGGCATTTTATACAAGGATTTTGTGGAGAGGGCTGTGGAGGTGAATGGATAACACTGACCACATGCTTCACCTTGAGGATAAAAGTCCATTCCGTGGGTTTTCTGCTGGTGTCTTCGAGTTGGGCTGATTTTTCTTGGATTCTTCAGTAACTAACGGTCTTCTGCTGCTCAGCACCACCTCGGCTTTCATGGTGTGGGAATCTTCGCTGAGGTCCTGGCCCAGGTCCAGGTGATAGAGCAAACACCTACAACAGCTCACTCTGGCAAGGTCTTCAGTCGCACTTGCACACATTTTTGGTTTTATCCACATTTTATGGCAACAAAGGACAACTTGGTTTCCCTTCGCATAAACAAAAGTTGTCGGCAGGGTCCTCTGATGGGTGGTACACATTAGGTTGGGGAGCAACAGCTTTCAACATATGTATGCTGGGAGCAAACAAAATGGGTCAAAGCAAAAGCCTGCTGCCTTTGAAGTTCCTCCAATTTATCTGAATGTTTCTAAAGCTACCCTTTACTCTCAAGGTGGCGAAAGTGGAATAAAGAGAAAATGCCAACCTGTGTGCCTTCCTCTCTCTGCCTTCCAGCTTCTGTTTCCCTTCCTTTTTCTCACTTTCCTAGAAGCAAATATGACTTGTTTATCTTTTGCTTCCATTTTGTAACATCGCTCTTATTTCTAATTTCAACTTCAGGGTTAATCAATCATAAGAGAAACTCTTAACTATTGTGCCTGCCCAGCCTTTATATATTAAATGGCAACCCATGGAACTCATAAAATGCTTCTTTAACAAAATCCATCCCCTAATCCTATTATCTTATTTACTCTACCATACTGTGTCTTACAATAAATCAGTACTTCTCACTTTTTTTTTTCATTATTCTTCCTAAAGACTCATTTTAGACATTCTTTCCCCCTAATCTGGGTTCCTCTGTAGGGCTAATCACTTCATTTCTATTCTAAATTCCATCCTTCTTGCCACTTATGGACACGGCACTTTCTTTTCTCTTCTCTCTTCTTTACATCATTCATTTTCCATTTACCGGAACATTCAAATCAACATATAAAAATGAGGTGAATTTCCTATCTTTAGAAATCCTTTTTTTTTAAACCCCAATTTCCCCCTGCAAATGTCCCATTCCTTAGTTTGCTACAATTTTCAGGAAAAATTCTCGAAAGAGTTCTTTATTCGGTTTCCAATTCCTCTCTCCTCCATTCTCGCCTAAATCAAATTAGGCTTTGGCTAATCTTCACTGAAAATTCTTTTCTTTCACTGAACAGTCTCTTTCCAAGGTCTCCAGTTATTTTCTTATTGCTAAGTTCAATTGTCAGTGATCAGTTCCTGACTTACCTGACTTATCAACAGCATTTGGCATAATCAATCACTCCTCTTCCTTGATTTTTTTCTTTCTCTTCATTTGGTTTCCATGATACCACATTCTCTTGGTTTTCCTTCCACATCACTGGTTGCTCTTTCACAGATCTTTTTGTTGTTATTCTCTTTCTTCCTGACCTCTTAATACTGAAGCGCCTCAGGGCTCAATCTTTAATTCTTTTCTTTTTGTACTCATCCCTTTGGAAGTCTCATCCCACCTCATTGCTTAAATGCTGTCTATATGATGGTAACTTCTAAATTACATTTTAATCCTAGACTTCTATAATTAACTCAATAACTATATAACCAAACTTAATGTCTAAGAGTAGTGTTTCCATTAGGTGAAATCCAGAACCTCTATTCAGCATCTTACGTGAGGGCAACTGTGTCCTGCCAGTTGCTCAAGCCAAAAAGTTGGCATCAGCCCATGACTCCTCTTTTCTCTTATATACAACGTCCTATCCGCTTGAAAATTCTCTTGGCATTATCTCCAACATATATACAGAATCCAGCCACTTCTCAGCATTCTCATTGCTACCACCTTCATTGGAGCCACCATTATTTTATCTCGGATTATTGCAATAATCTCCCTTTTCCTAAGCTTTCTTAGACAATACAGCCTATTCTCAATACACAAGACAGAATGGCTATTTAAAATGTAAGTCATGCTACACCTTTGTTCAATACCTTACAAAAGGTCCACTTTTCAGAGCAAAAACTAAAATTCTTAGAGTGAACTACAAGCCCCTCAGCAACCTGGCCTCTCTCCTCACTCAGTCTGTTCTAGACAGAGTGACCTCCTTGGACACCCCTTCAACAAGCCAAACACACTCTTGCCTTATTGCTTTGCCTTTAGCTATTTCCTCTGCCTACAATTCTCTTCTCACAAATGTCTACATGAATCATTCCCTCTCTTTCAAATCCTTGTTTCCAAAGTCACCTGCTGAATGAGGCTGTCCCTCACCACCCAACTTAAATCACAACCTGCTCACCACTCAGTGCTCTACTCGTAATGCCTCCTTTCCCTATTCTTTATTTTTCCATTGCATTTTTAAACTTCTAATGTGCTATGGCAGAGACTGTTCATCAAATATCTATGAGCTACTCTAGAATTCCCAGCTTCCATTGCAGTTAGCCTGGGAACATATGATTGATTTTGGCCAATCCAATATAAGCAGAAGTAATATATGCCATTTCTTAGTCAAGGCAGTTGTGCTCTCTTTATTTTTCTCTTCTTTTGCCTCTTGATACAGTTTTTAGATGTTATGTTTCCAGATGGGATACTCATAGGGTGGATGATGGCCCCAGCACATAATAGACTGCAATATGAGAGAAAATAAACCTTTTTGGTTAAACCATTGAGATTTGGGGGTATTTGTTTTGCAAAAGCTAATATGAATTACTCATACTAATACAATTCTATAACATTTATCATTTATTTTTCATGGTCTTTCATTCTCTTTTGTTCACTGATTTATCCCAAGTACCTAGCTCAGTGCCTGACAAATAGTAGACACTCAATATGTATTTGTAGAATGAATGGAAGAGCTAGAAAAATGTGATTTTTGCATTTTTCTTCCTAGCTCTGAATAAGCTGTATCATTTTTCCTCCTGGCTGATAGTTTTATTTCATGTAGGCATTTGATTAAGTGGGGTCTTCTGGAGGTGATTAGGATATTTGAAATGGGAGGTAGGGGATGAGGGGATGCACAGGTAATTTTAGCTCTCTTCATCTCATCTCACCGTGAAATGTAAGAAAGTATCATCTCACTATAGCCAGAGTGGTTTAGAATGGGCCACAGACCTTGCATTTGTGAACTAACTGCAGGTAAACATCCAAGAGAATTTTGTGCTCCAAATTAGATGAGCTCTTGCAGCAAACCCCAATTCCCAACTTGCAGCATTGTACACATAGGTGAAATCCAAGTATATGTATGAAATTCTATTAAAACAGCAGTACCAGGTTTTATTAGGTTTGCCTTGCAATCACTGGCAGTGTTGGCTCCTTGCAGGGGGCACTACCTGCTGCATCAGTTTCACTTCCAGCCAAGGCTCAGCTGCACCTTCCACACTTTGGAGTCTGTCAGCCTTCAGTGGGGGGAGGTTGACTTGAATTTGAGACTGTTCCTGAATGTAGGCTCTAGGGAACTTTTTAACTCTAGTGACTGAGGTCTTTGTAATGCCATTACAAAACAAAACATCCCAATCCTTCTGTTTCCTTAACAGTATGGACTTAACAGCAAAAGTACATGCGCTCTCCTGGATATTATTATAGTGTTAACGTCACCAGATGAGGCCCAAGATGGAGTCACTCATGCTAAGCCCCAGGTCAACAAAGCAAAACTTAACTGAGTTTCTGTGCTCAGCTCACCCAGAGAAGGCAGGCCCAGGCCACCCAGTCAGCACTTGCCTGCTCAGCTCAGGGTACCTGACCCTCCAAGCCTTCCCTCTGTTCATGTAAGGGGAGCAGCCCTGCTTCAACCACCAGCACACGCCCAGTGTAACTTCCTTGTCCCTGCTCCCTTTAGTCTGTAAACATCTCTCCTTGTACAGCTCTTCGGAGCTCCTTTCTCTCTGCTAGATTGGAAGCTGCCTGATTCATGAATCACTGAATAAAGGCAGTAAGATCTTTAACTTTTACTCAGTTAAATTTTGTTCCCTAACAGTAGTAGTTACCTTTTTTCTATATTTATATAATACATTACAAAACACTTTCACTTAATTACTTTTTAGCCTTGAACCAGGACCTAGCACAGTCCCTGCAACAGAGTAAGCACATAATAATGGTTGTTGAAGAAATGAATATATAAACAAAAACCTTTTCAAGATAGACCTTAAACGTAAACTACAGGGGAAAAAAGGCAAATTTTGCCTTCAGATCTTCCGTCTCAACATCTAGAATCATTCTTGGCATTTTCTTAACAGAATATATGTATATATACCCCACCCCACCCCTACAATCTTAGTTATTTATTTTTACTTATAAATAGGACATGTTTAATATCTTTAATACGCACGACCCCTAAACAAACTATTAGGATGGATTATGGACATGCAAAATGGGTCAGACAGAGCTTAAATTCATTTTTGCTAATATTATTGCTGCTGTTTTTTCTATTAGAAGATATAAGTCATTTTGAAGTAGGGTTTCTTTGTTCTGGGAAAAATCCCTTGAATTGCCCGTCTTAGTTATGTAGATGTTAGAAAAGAAGAGCTAATTGTTCTAAGCAGTAAGAGCTATCACCTCTTCTTTGTTTTGACTTGAAATGTACCACCCTTCCAATAGTTTTATGTATTTAAAGCTTCTCCTTTGGGACAAAGTGAGCCAATTTGCTTTAAAAGGAAAAGAACCTCCAGTCTTCCTTTTTTGAGATTCACTGCATTTAACTATTGGCGAATGGCTATTTTGGCCTGAGGCTGATTCAGAGGAAAGTATACCAGGACCCTCCAGAGGGTACTCACTGTGAAGGCACAGCCACCTACTGACCTGGTTACCTTGGCTCAGCACGGGGTTGGGGGGGGTGGCCATAGTCAGGAAGGAGGGCAGGAAGCCCCTCCAGACCCAGGCTCCTGGCATGGAGGGAGGACTTTGGAAACTAAGTGAATTTAAACTAAACTGGTATAACCTTGGGAATGATGGAGGTGTAATATAACAACAGGCCCAGCAGTCTAACACATAGGCATTTGAAACTCTGGTCCTTCTTACTCCAGGAGGCTAACATCAAATCTGGCTAGAGCCTCGGCTGAGTCTGCAGAGAAAATATTACACATTTGAGTGGAGGGAACTGATGGAATACAATTCATATTTTATGGCAAGACAAGAAAATTTGAAGGTAAAATTTTTCTTTGTCCCTTTGGGCCTCCTCCCTCCCCTTTAGTGTGCGTTGTGCATCTGCTCTTGAAGCTGTACAACTCACATTGGGTCGTGAATCCACTGTCTTTTAATTGGGATCACACACCTTGTCTCAGGACATAATGAAGCTCAGTTTCTTTATGTCTCATCACAGAAAGAATTCAGTGAGAGACAAAGTGTTAGGTTAGAAGTGGATTTATTTAGAGAGATACACACTCCATAGACAGAATGCAGTCTGTCCCAAAAGACAAGAATGGCCTTGGGAGAAACACGCTCTACAGACAGAGTTTGGGACATCTCAGGAGGCAAGATGTCCTGAAATATGGGGTGGTTAGTTTTTTTGGGCTGGGTAATTTCATGGGCTAATGGGTGGGAGGATTATTCCAACTATTTAGGGGAAGGGGTAGAGATTTCCAGGATGTGGGCCACTGTCCACTTTTTGACCTTCTATGGTTGTCCTTGGAACTGTCATGGCGCCTGTAGGTGTGTCATTTAGTTGCTAATGTTTTACATTGAGTGTATAATGAGGCTCAAGTTCCCCTGGAAGTAGAACCTAGTTGGTTCTAACCACTTTATGTCATATCCTCAAGGGCTATATCATTCTTTTAGAGGTTGTACCCTGCCCCCTTCCCTCTTGTTTCACTTTAATCAGATCTCCTTAGGAGATAACCTTCCTTCTTAATCTTGTAAGGGGCCACAATAACCCATGACCCACTACTCGCTTTGTACACGTAGATCTGTTGTGTAAACTGTCAATTATATGTCAAAACTTATATAACTGTGCTTTGACCTCTCATGGGCAGAACAGTCCTCAGAACTTTCTGAAAGACTGCCGCCTGGGTTATAATACTCAGGTTAGCTCAAATAAAATTTTCCTTTTCTTTCTTTGATTGACTATAGATTATCTTTTTTTGTCAAGAGAACCTACCTAGCAAACTGCTTTTCAGTGTCCAAGTTAGGAAAGTGGGATTTCACTCATAGGCCCTGCCTCTGGGGAAGTCTCTGTGCCTCCTGGCTAATAAATGTTCTGAGTAGAAGAATTTATTGGAGACTTGTTCTGTGTTAGACCACCCAGTGTGAGGAGATGTGCAGGTGTCTCCTCTCTCCCTCTAGTTGGTGGCAGTGACCCTATTTAACAAAGTAATCTGCCAGTTGTTGGAGGAGCAGACTGGCTCAGGTCAGTTTGCAAGAAAGATATTTTAAAAATTGATAATCACAATTTTACTAAATAGTAAAGGAAGGAAAACAAGAGTTTTTGTGCAATCTAACTTGGTGTGTGAATCAGGAAAGTTTTCCTGAGGAAGTGAGATTATGGAATTAGTTTGGTAAAGAGATCTGGAAATAGCACTCCATGCTGAACATCCTGAGGGTTTCAGGAAAGTCACAGATTTCTGGAGTAGGGCAAGAAAGGCTGTGAGGTAGGGCTGGAAAGCTATGGTAAGAATTTCTGGCTTTATTCAAAGAGAAATGGAAAACCAGGGAAGAAGTGACCCTGGTTAATTTAAGTTTTAAAGAAATATTATTTTTCATTAAAAGTATAATTTAGGGGCTTCCCTGGTGGCACAATGGTTGAGAGTCTGCCTGCCGATGCAGGGGACACGGGTTCGTGCCCCGGTCCGGGAAGATCCCGCATGCCGCGGAG